>NC_064853.1:7520458-7620458 GCF_024139225.1 Suncus etruscus
CTTCAGCTAAGCAGTGGGGTGGCCTCACCTCCTTCAGTGCTTATTACCTCCACCTTTTGTCCCTCACCTCTCCAGTCCCTCACCTCTTCCAGTGACCTAATTTCATTTTTTGTTTGTTTGTTTTTGAGTCACACCTGGTGACAGGGATTATCCCGACTCTGTGTACAGAAATCGCTCCTGGCTCAGGGAACCATATGTGACACTGGGGGATCGAACCGTGGTCGGTCCTAGGTCAGCTGCGTGCAAAGCAAATGCTCTACTGCTGAGTCACCTCTCTGGCCCCAGACCTAATTTCTAATGCCAGTCACTTCCTCAGTGCTCCTCTGTTCCTCCTCACCTACCCCATTGGGTCCTCCATTGGGCCGGAGAGTGCATACACAGTGCAACAGCCAGGACCATTGTCACCCCTCCTGCCCACTCCGTGGCCTTTGCTCCTGGTCCCCTCAAGTTCCTTTGTGGCCGGGATGGGGAGTTTAGCTGCAGGACCTAGTCTGAAATTTCACACTCAGCCCGGGGACGGGCCCACAGCCCACCCCGCACTCTCGAATCCTGAAAGAGGCTTTTGTGGGCTGGAGGGAGGCGGGTGGTGAGCGGCAGCCGGGGGCTTGCTTTTTCCATGAGTCAGTTCACTGGGGGCTGGGACAGTCATGGAGGGAGGTGTGAGGAGTCTGCAAGAAGCCCAGCCCTGCCTGCAGTTGGGGTGACAGTGGGCCCCCGAGGCAGCACACCCCAGGCCACACAGGGTAACTTGCTGACCCTCGAATGGGCTGACACCGGCTTGTCCTGTTGGCACTGGCCAAGCAATGCTTGTTGGGCACCTTTTGCCAGCGTCTCCCTGTCTAGAGTTGGCAAAGTTGGCAGCCTCCAGCCTTGCCTTGTGCTTTTCAGGCTGTGAGGAGTCCAGGGCATCCCCCAAGATTGCACAGTTCAGGGGTGAATGTGAAGATGGATCCCTGGCCACCGCTTAGCTTTCTCTGTCATCAGCTTCCACCTCCCACCTGCTCTCCTTCCTGCACCCCTACCCCAATTCCCAGCTGGCCTTCTGCTTCAGTTATGCCATCCCCCCCTCCAGCCCTGGGGGCCCACAGACAATCCCACAGAAATATCTCATATTCCCTGGCCTAGAAACATTTTCTAGAGGCTTAGCCAAGCAAGGGACATAGATTAAAGGGTGGAGCCAGGTGTGCTCCCCACTGCCCCCCCCCCAAATAAAAATGCAGCCTCTTGGACCGTAGATGGGACTTCCCAGGAAGTACATGCAAGGCCCATCCCTTTGAGATGCTGCCTCAGGTCAGCTGTACTCAGGTACTTTTAGGGGTGGTAACTTACGGAAGGGCTGAGGGAGCCACATGAAAGGGGGGAGAAGCAGATCCAGCTCCCTCCTTGTAGGGGGGAGACCCCTGTGGAGGAGGAACTTGCTGCCAACAAGGCTTCACACTGCAGACACTTACAGTAGCAAATAGTTGCTCACTTAGGCACACACACGTGTGCTCCATGCTCCTATGCTCATACATATGTACACCGTACACTCATGTACTCACACATTCTTTTTTCTTGTTTGTTTTTGTGTCACACCCAGTGGCGTTCAAGGGTAACTCCTGGCTCTGTACTCAGGAACCACTCCTGGCAGGCTTGGGGGACCCTCTGGGATGCTAGGAATCAAACCCAGGTTGTCCTTGTACAACACAAATGCTCTACCTGCTGTGCTATGGCATCAGTCACATTCATACATTCTTTTTTTTTTTTTTTTTTTTTTTTTGGTTTTTTGCCACACCCGGCGGTGCTCAGGGGTTACTCCTGGCTGTCTGCTCAGAAATAGCTCCTGGCAGGCACGGGGGACCATATGGGACACCGGGATTCGAACCAACCACCTTTGGTCCTGGATCGGCTGCTTGCAAGGCAAATGCCACTGTGCTATCTCTCTGGGCCCATACATTCTTTTTTTTTTTTTTTTTTTTTTTTGGTCACACCTGGCAGTGCTAAGGGGTTCCTCCTGGCAGGCTCGGGGGACTATATGGGATGCCGGGATTTGAACCACCGTCCTTCTGCATGGAGGCAAACACCTTACCTCCATGCTATCTCTTTGGCCCACACTCATCCATTCTGACCCAGGCACGCACTTACATGGCTTACTCGGATATGCTCATGCACAAAGTCATGACTTCATACTCATATCATTCACTCACTCTTGCACAATTCATGGGGGCACACATTCATTTGCACATATTCTGTACTTATTCACCCCATCCACTCATATACCCTCACCTCCAGACTCATGAACACACATGTTGCCCCATTTGTTGGGTCCCGTTTTCACCTTGGTTGGTTGATTGAGTATCCGCAAAGAGCTCCCAGAATGAGAAATTGATTCCCATCCCCTTGTCCCCTTTTGGGGGGAGATCTTGGTAATATTTATCCGCAGCAAATAATCCACACAGACAGGAGGGTTAAGGGGTAAAAGGTTGGGCATTTTTGTCAGCCTGCTGCTAGCTCCAAAACACACCTAGAGCCAGCCAGCCAACTCTGGCAAAATACCCTGAAAATCTCCCCACCAAACTATTTATTTGGTTCTCAACAGCGCCCCCACCTGGAAGGTCAAGGTGGGACAACAGGCAAAAAATAATTTTTTTGTTTTGTTTTGGTTTTTGTTTTTGGGTCACACCTGGCAGCACTCAGGGGTTACTCCTGGCTCTACACTCAGAAATCACTCCTGGCAGGCTCAGGGGACCGTATGGGATACCAGGATTGGAGCCAATGACCTTCTGCGTGAAAGGCAAACGCCTTACCTCCATGCTATCTCTCCGGCCCCCAAAGAAGAATCTTATGGAAATATTTTCATATACAACACAGTCCCACACCCATATACACTCACGCTCATGCAAACCATATACACTCACATTTACACATGTATCCATATTCATATTCACACTTCCTTCCACCTTCATATCCATTCCCACTCACATGTGCCCCTTTACACACTCACATTAAACTCTGACACACTTGTACACTCACACATTCCCCTTCATACATGCTGTGTTGGGCTGTGTTGTCCCGGGACCCGGACTGGGGTGTCTCCTGACCCAGTAGAAGCAAGTGTCCTTGAACATCAAGACCAGCTGTTGGAGGAAACACAGCAGACTCTAGGTGACTAAGGGACAGTGGAGGCAAGTTTGGGGGCACGTTGGTTGTGATGACTGGCAGTCACCTATATCAAAACCATAATCCTTAGTAAGTTCATAGTAATGCAAGCTCGAAATGACAATAAAAATGTACAATTTAAATGAAAACAACCACACCACTGTCTTGGGGGGAGCCTGAAAAACTGGGGATGGATTTCAGGGCCACCCTGTTTGTAGGCCACAGCTGGTGAAGGCTGGAAGAGGCTGGAAGAGACTGTGGACACCTGAGAAAGGTCCCCCCACCACCCAGCAGTGCCCTTCCCCCTGCTGCCTGGAGCAGGTTCTGGTGGATTCTGGTGTGAATTCAGGCCAGCTCTGTCCCCTCCACCCCCAACCTCTACATCTTCATCCACAAGGACCCCGGGAAAATCCCATCTCAGAGATGTGGAAAATTGGTAGCTCCATCACCTTCTTGCTGAGTTAGTGTGGGGGTGCTCGCTTATAAAACAAAACAAAAGAACAGCCCCCCCCCCAAGTATACTGCCATGTTTAGAGCAGCTGTTAGAGGGAATTTGGCACTTTAAGGGGAAGCTCCCGGTGAAGAAAATCTTGTTTGTGGTGGGCACAAGTTCCCCCAGGGGGTCTGGTGGGGGGCAGGCCAGGGCCATACAACCTCAGGGAGAGCCCTTGCCTTGCAGGCAGCTGACCCAACTTGGGTTTGATCCCCAGCATCCCAGATGGTTCCCTGAGTCCTGAGGAGTAGTTCCTAAGTGCAGAGTCAGGAGTTACCCCGTTGCCAGTGGTGAGCTAAAAAAGCAAAAAAGCAAAAGAAAATAGTCAGGTGCTTTAGACTTCCTGCTTCATGCTCCTATAATTTACTTATTTTATTATTTATTTTTATTTGCCTTTTGCTCAACAACTGGCTACTCCTGGCTCTGCACTCAGCAATCACTCCTGGCAGCTTACAAGGCGCCACATGGGATGTCGGGAATCGAACTCAGGTCGGCTGCATGTAAACCAAGCACCTTACCCACTGTACTATAGCTCCAGACTTCCTGGTCCTGTCATTTCAGCTCATTTGATCCCATTGGCTCATGAGCTGTGGATGTGAAGGGGGGGTTCTAGCTTAGTTCCATTTTATTTCAATTTTTTTGCAGTTTGGGAGCTACCTCTGGTGTTATCTCTGTGTCGGTCCTTGTGAAACAAGTTGCCCCTCCCAATCTTAGCCCTTATAACAAGCAAGACAAGTACTCCAGCCCTTTGTACTCTCTGCCCCTCCCATCCTAACCTGCATTTTTATTTTAAAGCCCATTCGCTCTGTTTGCTTCTGCCTTCCCTGTGCCTAACCCTTTTCTTTCTCCTTTTCTTGTATGTGACTGCCAGCAGCCGCACACAGCAAAAAGAAAGGAAAAATCCCCAGAATAACAGTCACTTGCCTTTGGGCCATAGAGGTGATTGTGAATCTCAGCTTTGGTGCCTCAGTAATGCCCTGTAATGAGCTTATCTTAAGAGAAAGCCACTCAACGGTCTTTTCTATACAGCAGGCATGTTTCAGGAGTTCTGGTGTGAACCCACAAAGCCCCTGACCATGGCCTCTTTGGAAAAAAAAAACAACTATGCTGATAAATAAAACAGGAGAGAGCCAGGCCCTTGGCCTCTTGGAATGGCCTAATCCATCCTATAATACCTTGCTTTATAGGAAAGTTCTGTGCACAAATCCCATAAGACCCCCTAAAGCGGAGCTGACACTGAGCCTCCCCAGAACAAATCTGCTAATGATCAGAGCCTGCCAGGAACCCGCAGAATGAAGGGGGCGCGACGCACGCCCCTACCCGCCCGCCTTCTGCCTAAGCTCCCTCTCATAAGCTCTCTTTTCATGCGTTTATAAAAACACTTTGTTTAGATAACACTGGCTCTTTATCTTACACAAGAACACTGAACATCTGCGGAGCCTGAAGGGGCTGAAGTTGGCCCTAAAGTTTCAGGGTCCCGAGGAAACCACAGGTTTGTAAATGCCCAGTAATCCCTTGGCCCGCGCCCCCCCCCCCCCTTCCTTGGAGTGACTCCATCAGCTCTGAGGATGTGTTGGGTGGAAAAAGTGGGACAGAATGTGGGTGCATAATGGCCAGTCTCCCTGGAATTGGTACCTGGGGAGGTGCTGTCCCTGCAGCAGGTTAAGTGCTTGCTTGTCTTGCATGTGGCTGTCCTGGGTACAGTCCCCAGCACTACAGATGTTCCCCTGAGCCCAGCCAGGAATGTCCCTTGAGCTTAGGGCCAAAGCACCACCAGGTGAGGCCCCTCTCATAAAAGAAAAAATTCCTTGTGAACAAAGTAAGAACAGAGCTTTCATAGGACCCAGCAATGCCATTTCTTGTGATCTATCTCCTATATAGCAAAAACACTAATTTGAAAAGATATGTGCTATGTACAATAACCACGGTGTGGAAACAACCCAAATATCTGATGGCAGAGAAATGGATAAAGAAGTTGTGTGGGGCCAAAGAGATGGTACAGTGGGTAGGACATTTGCCTTATATGTGGTGGATCCAGGTTCTAGTCCTCCAAAGTAATACCTGAGTGCGGGTCCAGAGGTAAAACCCTAAACACTGCCTGAAATGATTCTGGAGCACAGTGCCAGAAGCAATGCTGAGTTCTGCCACGTGTGGCCCAAAAACTAAAGGAAAAAGAAGTAGTGTTCTCTATATAGCTATATAGTATGTATATATTATACAGCTATAATAAAAGAGAAAATCTTGCCATTCTCAGAAATCTATCTGAAATTGGGAGGCATGGTGGTAGCACAATAAACCAGAGGGAAAGAAAATCAGTGTTGACACTCACCTATGAAATATAGAGACACATGGGCCTGGAGAGATAGCACAGCGGCGTTTGCCTTGCAAGCAGCCGATCCAGGACCAAAGGTGGTTGGTTCGAATCCCGGTGTCCCATATGGTCCCCGGTGCCTACCAGGAGCTATTTCTGAGCAGACAGCAAGGAGTAACCCTTGAGCACCGCCGGGTGTGGCCCAAAAACAAAAACAAAGAAATATAGAGACACACAACACGGGAATAGATTGTATCAAACAATGACATATTCTTGGCCATATTCTTGGTTACAGAATTGACACTATCAAGCAGTGAGGACGAAGGATGTGGAAGAAGAGGTAAACTAGAAGTGACAAGAGGACAATGGGGGATGGTCTTGGGTACTTGGTGGTAGTAATTTTTATATCGAGACCAAAAATACCAATGATGGGGCCAGAGTGGTGGCACAAGTGGTGGGGCATTTGTTTTGCAAGTGCTAACCTAGGACAGACCGTGGTTCGATCCCCCGGCATCCCATATGGTCCCCCAATCCAGGAACAATTTCTGAGCACATAGCCAGAGTAACCCGAGTGTCACTGGTTATGGCCCAAAACCAAAAAACCAAAACCAAAACAAAACAAAACAAAACAAAAAACAAAACAAAACAAACCCAAAAACACAAAACAGAACCAAAATATCCATGCTATTGGAACCATATTACCTAAATGACAAGAAAATGTTTAAAAATCTAGGGGGAACCTTAAGAGATTAAACAAGAAGCTTTCCTATGACACAATAACTCAACTCCTAGGAATATACCCCAAAATGAAAACAGGGCCCCACAACAACTATTACATGAATGTTCATAGCAGGATTATTTCCAGTAGCCAGAATAATAGTAGCCTAAAAGCTTACCAGTTGAATAAAAACTGGAGACAAGAAATGGGATCTGAGAGAGGATGAGCTTTAATAAGGCAAAAGTCTTTCTGTCTGTTTCTTTAGGGATGCCGCAACCTCCTTGCAGTCCCCTGGTCTGTAACCAACTTCTCAGCTCTTCAAGAATTTCTAGACTTGTCTCCTACTGTGACCCTACCCACCCTCATATGCACCTTTGAGGAGTCACCATAACTTCTTGCTTGGATCCCCTCTTCCATCTTCTGAAATTTTGGCCATCTTAGGATCAGATCAGAACCCTGGTCCCCAAACCACAGGTTGTGTCTTGGAAACTACACCCCCCATCTGCTATCACATGTGGGCTCACTCCCCCTTTGCTCTGTACTTCTGTCTCCTTCCATCCTACCTTGGAGCAGCTCCTGGCCCCTGACATCTACCCAAAGGGCCAAAGGGATTGGTGTTGTGTGATGTGGCCTGGCCTTGCACATGTTCTGGTTTATACAGGAGTCAGCTCTGTGTTCCAGGGTCCTCTTTCATTCCATACAACTGAGATAGCACTACAGTGCTTATAAGTGCCCTAAGCCCCTGACCAAAGAGAGTATAGGCCAGATGAACAGATAAAAAAGGACCTGACTGGTCTGTTTGGTAGAACGTGGCAGAGAGAGAAAAAGAGAGAGAGACAGACAGCTAAACACAGAGACAGAGACACAGAGACAGAGACAGAGAGAGCACACTTGTGCACCCATTGAAAAGGTCTGTTTCCCAGGCACTAGAAGTCATCATTTTCTGTCCTCTACCCCATCTCTGTCCTGATGTCCCATACAGGACACTAGCCTAGTCTATGAGCTTCTGTAAGTGGAAACATGCAGTGTGCATTCTATTGCCTTCTTGCCTTTGGATTTTAGGCCACACCTGGCAGTGCTCAGGGGCTATTCCCAGCTCAGTGGAAGGAAGAGGATATGTAATGCTGAGAAATGAACCTGGATCTCTCTCATGCCAAGCCCGTGTTCCAGCCCACCCAGTTGTCCCTCCAGCTCTGAGTGCATTTCTTTTTTTTTTTTAATCTTTATTTAAACACCGTGATTACAAACATGATTATAGTTGTATGATTACAGTCATGTAAAGAGCACCCCCCTTCACCGGTGCAACATTCCCACCACCAATTTCCCAGATCTCCCTCCTCCCCACCCCCCTACACCTGTACTCGAGACAGGCTTTCTACTTCCCTCATTCATTCACATTTTATGATAGTTTTCAGTGTAGTCATCTCTGCAACTGCACTCATCACTCTATGTGATGAGCTGCATGTCCTGAGCTGCACCTACCAGCCCTCATCTCTCTTGTCTCTGAGATACTGTTAAAAATGTCCTTCATTTTTCTTAAAGCCCATATTTTCTGAGTGCATTTCTTTTGTGCAAACATGGTGTCTGTGAAATTCCTCTGCATGGCTGTAGTTTCCTTTTCCCACTCTATAATATTTCATGGTGTCGACAGACTAAAGAAATCCATTTTATTCCAGATGGATATTTGGGATTTATTTAGCAGTTTTGGCTTATTACAAGGGTTGCTTTTAGAAGCTTTTATTTTGGGGCCACACCCAGCTCTACTCAGGGTTTTCTTCTGGCTCTCTATGGGATCACTTCTGTCTGGGCTCAGGCCAGGAATCAAACCAGAGTTGGCTGGATGCAAAGCAAATGTTCTTCTCTCTGTATTATTCTCTGGCTCCTCTGGACACTTTTTATATCTCTTTGAGTTAGATTTTTTTAGTTAGAATATGGAGTCCTTCTGTTAGCTATATACTTAGGGATGGAACTGAGAGTCGCTTGACTTGTAAAAGATTCCACCAGCTTTGAGCACCAACACCTCTAAATCTATTTGAAGTATTTTTACTTGGGAAAATACACTTGGTTCCAACTATTATCAATGTCCCATTCTACAGATAGGAAAACTAAGGCCCAGAGAGGTGATTTAACTTATTTTAGGTCGAATATCTAATAAAGACCAGAAGTGGCTCTGGAGTCATCATTCCCAGGGGGCACCTCTTTAGTGCTCTCAGAATTATAATCTGGTTCTGGCTTCTGGTGAATAAATGGATTAATGAAATCATGACTCTTCCCAAAGACAGTGAGTGATGAGGTGTCCTGCAGATTTACTATATGACTCAATGTTTGATTTCCTAGGCAATGGGAAAGTTCGAGTTTTGAGACCTTCTGGGGTGGCCTAGGAGTTTCTGCTTTAACCTTTTGAGAAACGTTCATCTCTGAAGTGGCATAAATTATAAATCATCAATAAATTATATTGCTGAAAAGAAAACACACTGGAAAAATTTATAGGCAAAAAGTGACTCCAAGTTCTCCACCCAGAGGAAACAACTGCCAACTAATAGTTTTTTTTTTTTTTTTTCATGTAAGCACTGCTAAGCAGTTGAAATCACTTGTCTTTTCTTTGGAGATTTTTTATAATTGGTGACAGGGTTGAACATTGCTTTCTGTGGAAGGTAGGTAGACAGGGAGGGGTCCTGGGAATGAGTTTTTCAGAAGTAATAAAAAACCGAGATGGGATTTAAAGAAGATGTCAAGTCATCACTATCCCTGAAGTAGCTCAAAGCCCCGAAGGCACCACCCAGAGCTCTGCAGAAACAGAGACATCGCCCAGAGAAGGGTGGACCTCCTGAGAAAAGGAGAAGTTTCAAGAGAAACAAAAGGTCATGGTCAGAATAGTCAAAAAAAGGCTGGAGACTTAGTCCAGGGTGGAAAGCACAGATCTTACACTTGGCTGACCCGGACTTGACTCCCAGCACCAAATGTGGTCCCCTGAGCACAGTCAGGAGTGATTCCTGAGCATGCTTATGTGGACAGAAAGTGAGTAAGAACGATGTGTGGTGAGGTCAGGATTGGCAGGACAACTGGCCCAGCCAGGGGCACTGAGGATGGGAAAGTAAAGAGTGTGGGGTACACACCTTTGTCCAACTGAAGCCAATGAGAGGAATTAGGGTGCCTCAAGCAGGCTCTCACCTGTGTAAGGAGGGCTGTGAGATGAGACTAACAGCCCTAAACAAAGGTATTCCCCCAACTTCCTCTTCCTGGTAACCTCTTCCTTTGATATATAAAAGCCCACTGGATAGTTATTTTTTCATCTTATTCGACCTTCTTGCTCCTGGTATTGAGAATTGGTTTAAATAAAGAGAGCACTGCTGGCTTTTGGTGGGCACAGAGAGAGCACATGGTAGAGGCTATGAGGCGAAAAGCAGGCTGACTCCAATAAATATCTTTTCTGACTTGCTTGGTATTATTTCAATGGTGAGTGCCTTGACCCTCTGGTGGATAATCAACCTCAGAGCCTTCTTGAACTGGGATGAGAGTGCAGAGTTCATTACTGGAACTTCGTTACACATGGTGCCTGTTTTGAACGTGGCAGAGGCCCCTTCAGGTGAGACAAAAGCAGGAAGTAAAGGGGAGAGATCTGAAGACTCTGAGCAGCCTCCCAGAAGCTGAGGCCCATGACCTTTCTTCTACCAAAAGTGCTTTGTGTGAGGACCTTGGCCTCCTAACCTGAGAAGCTTATTGAGGTCACTAATGAGGTAGAAGCTAAAGAGAAAACTCCATTGGAGGGGGACCAGCAGCAAACAGATGAGCAGGTCTCCAACCTAGATTCTGGCTCAGGAACTGAAGGTCTTTCTATCCCAGAGACCTCAGCAGCTTTACACAGAGGAGAAGGTGGAGAAAGAGAATCCATATCCAGCTGAAGCTCAACGGAGGAGAAGCTGTTTTTCAGAACCTCCTGCAACTGGGAGGTTAACTTCGTTTGAGGTTAATCTCTTGACTCTATTTGCATTGGTCACTATGTTGATGGTTAAAATGTGTTTTATCTGTATGAATATTTTTGTTTTGTTTTATACCCCACTGCAAACAGAAAATTTTATATCTAACTTTAGTGGTTTAATATTAGTTTTCACAATTCTGGGGAAATGCATACTGTTGTTAGAGTTATAAAAGTTCTCAACTATCCTAGTGAATGTTTCACCATTGCTATGATGTTTGATTGTGCATATTAGGTAGCAACTTATTCTCAAATTATGTTTGCAAAAATGTTCTAAACAAACAGAAAATTTTATATCTAACTTTAGTGGTTTAATATTAGTTTTCACAATTCTGGGGAAATGCATACTGTTGTTAGAGTTATAAAAGTTCTCAACTATCCTAGTGAATGTTTCACCATTGCTATGATGTTTGATTGTGCATATTAGGTAGCAACTTATTCTCAAATTATGTTTGCAAAAATGTTCTAAACAAACAGAAAATTTTATATCTAACTTTAGTGGTTTAATATTAGTTTTCACAATTCTGGGGAAATGCATACTGTTGTTAGAGTTATAAAAGTTCTCAACTATCCTAGTGAATGTTTCACCATTGCTATGATGTTTGATTGTGCATATTAGGTAGCAACTTATTCTCAAATTATGTTTGCAAAAATGTTCTAATCTCTGTCCACAGAAATGGATGGAAAAGGAGCTTGGATACTATAGACTTTTATTGCAGTGCTCATCATAAGAATGTTTCAGCAAATTTATTTTCAAACTCAAGCTGTATATTTGCAGAATATACAGTTCCCTGTGAAAAGGAACTCGAATGTTCTAGACTCATATTAAGTGCTTGTCTAAGAATTTTTAAATTGAGAGTATCTGCATACAAGTTCTAATGTTCATGTTCAGTCTATGAAAAATTTTGATATGTATAAGATGTGGAAAAGGCTGATTGTTTTGAAAATAATGTATACAATTTAAATTTTGATGCTCTGTGTTCTGATCTGGGGTTCCAGACTCTGGCAGAGAAAAGTAAAACAAAACTTTGTAACTTTTCTCATTGTTTTTTGTTTTGTTTAAAACATAAAATGTGAAAATGTGAGATGAGTCTAACTAACAGCCCTAAACAAAGGTGTTCCCCCAACTTCCTCTTCCTGATAACCTCTTCCTTTGATATGTAAAAGCACACTGGATAGTTACTTTTGTATGTACTCGACCTTCCCCCTCCTCATATTGGAAGTTGGTGAATAAAGTGGGCAGTTCTGGCTTTTGGTGGGCACAGAGAGAGCACATGGCAGAAGCCATGAGGCATAAAGCAGGCCAACTCCAATGAATATCTTTTCTGACTGGCTTGGTATTATTTTTCTGCTGCTACCCTGCTTCTTTAGACCTTTCTACCTAAGAAGTTCGGCGCACAGAGTGTGGGGTGGTCTCACCACTTGTGGGTTTTTTTTTAAACATATTTCTTTTGCAAATAAACATTTATTTTTATTTTATTCTTGTTTTTTTTTTTGGGGGGGGGGCACACCCAGTGGCACTCAGGGGTTACTCCTGGCTCTGTGCTCAGAAATCGCTCCTGGCAGGCATGAGGGACCATATGGGATGCCGAGATTCGAACTGCCATCTGTCCTGGGTTGGCCACTTGCAAGGCAAACACCCCCTATCACTGTGCTATCTCTCTGGCCCCATCACCACTCGTGGATTTTTATTTTACAGGGGGCAATTGAGGAAGTGCTTCTAGACTAATTGTTTTCAATTTTTCTAGACCTAAATGCCAGCAACGTTCCTTGGATTGGCGGTTGAAAATGATGGACTAGACAGCACTCCACTCTCTAACCCCTCTGCCTGGTATTGACTTTCAGAAGTTCCTGATGCATGAGTAGGGAACAATTTTCAAATCTGGGTCCCCAGAAATGAGGAATATTGGTGGTGCCACAAACATGAATCAGGTCTCTATTTCCCTGTATCCTCTCAATGATAGTGGGACTCTGAACGTTGAGTAGCGTCTAAGCCCTATCAATATGACACACACACACACACACACACACACACACACACACACACACACACACACACACAAAACGAAAAGAAAAGTTAAAGATAGAAATGGATGCTCTAAGTAATATCAATAGAGATTCAGAATATGAACAGTTCAATAATTGAGGTAGATGTGGCTGGAGCGATAGCACAATGGGTAGGAAGTTTATCTTCCACATGACTGACTTGGGTTTGATCTTTGGCATCCCATCTGGTCCAATGAGCCTGCCAGGAGAGATTTCTGAGTCCAGAACCAGGAGTAATCCTTGAACGCTGCTGGGTGGGACCCTAAACCCAAAACCAAACCAACACAAAACAAAAAAAAGATAGAGAACCTCAAAACAACAACAACAAAAAGGAAGAATGATCTGACTGCCTTGGGAAAGGCAACAGAAGAGAGAGAGAAAGAGAGAGAGAGAGAAAAAGAGAGAATGAGAAAAAGAGATAAAGACACAGGAGAGGGGACTAGAGTATGTATTAAAAATGATAGCAGAGAACTTCCCATACTTGAGGAAGGAGCTGCATATATATGTCCTTGAAGCTAGTAGCATTCCTTTGCATTTATCCAAATGCAAACAGACCTTCACCATGATATGGAGAGGTGAGTCCAAGACAGAGGGAATAGAGGGAAGTTGAGGGAAAAAAAAATCCAACAGGTTGTGTTTATAAAACACAACCCCCTTCCCGGCTACTCTACACACAGTTTGTGAAGAAATGAAATGACATATTCAAACTACTCAAAGACAAATAGGCCACTCAATAATACTCTACCCTGAAAGACTCTTTTTTAGATAGAAAGGGGGAGAAATGAAGAATTTCATAGACAAACAAGTGGAGGAAATTTGTCAGCCTTCCATCTTTACAAGAAATGTTGAAAAGAACTCTCCTATCTAAATTGGCAAAAACGCCCACAAATGCAGTCATCATGCCTGCATTCAGCCAGCTCCATAGACTCACTCTGTTTTCAAAAGACATGTAAAACAAGCCAGGAAAAAATCACTGGTACACCAGTAGCTCAGCTGAAAACCGCAGTCACAGGAGGAGAGGGTAGACCAAGTTCCTGCCCTGCCAAAGACATGTCAGCACCATGCCACTGCCCACAACTGCTGCTCCAACCATAGCCCAGCTTAATCACTCACCTACATCTCTTTATACACATACCAATATG
Organism: Suncus etruscus; assembly: GCF_024139225.1. Taxonomy (NCBI): domain Eukaryota; kingdom Metazoa; phylum Chordata; class Mammalia; order Eulipotyphla; family Soricidae; genus Suncus; species Suncus etruscus. The sequence continues at coordinate 7,534,283 of NC_064853.1, forward strand.
ACCAAAAATCTAGGTATGCTGGTATTTGGGCTGATATTATCAGGATTTTTTTTTGGACTGAGTGCAGGTACCTTGCCCCTACTTTCTTGTACTTCTGGAAGGCCAGTCAGCTGAAAACATGCCTCACAAAAGCCACAGTATCAGAAATAGTGCTTGAAATTCCAGGACCACATGGCTGTATTTGTGACCAAGCAACAACTCCAATTTTAAAAATACTGTCATCCCCATAGGAACCACCAATTTTGATGGCAATGTGTATCTGAAGCCAGCTAATGTTCAGAAACAAAAGAAGTAACAGAATGGCCAACTAGCAACAAAAACTTACTAAATCTTCTGACAGACAATGATGTAATGTCCTTATTGTGAGAACAATAATTTTCACAAATGTTCTTGTTGCTGTATGTTTTTATTTCTTTTTAAATTTTTTGATTATTTTGATTACTTTTAATTTTTTGATGATTTGTTTTGGGACTATACTTGGCTTTCCCTTCAGAAATCACTCCTGGCAGGTTCAGGGAATCATATGGGATGCCAGGGCTTGAATTCAAGTCGTCACCTGCAAGGTTTATCCATTGCAAGGCCTTATCCATTGAGCTATCACTCCAGCCTCCTCTTTTAAAATAATTTTGTTCCCTCTTACCTGAAACATGTGTACTATGCTCAACTATGTCAACTATATGATACAGTCTTTAAAGTAATTTATATAGAAAAAAATTGACAGTAAAAGCCACAGAAAGTTAAACCAGGAAATAGACAAAGTAGAACTTACAAATCACTCTAGTAGGGTCCTATATCTATAGTCTTTTCTAAGTAATTATAGAGTTCAACTTTATCCTATACTAAGATCTTCCCCACATGGGGAGTTTCTTTCCTTTTCTTTTACTTTCAATAAACTTTCTTACCTTCTTAAAAAATTATAGAGTTGGGTGCTAGAGAGATAGCATGGAGGTAGGGTGTTTGCCTTGCATGCAGAAGGACGGTGGTTCGAATCCTGGCATCCCATATGGTCCCCTGACCTGCCAGGAGTGATTTCTGAGCACAGAGCCAGGAGTAACCCCTGAGTGCTGCTGAGTGTGACTCAAAGACCAAAAAAAAAAAAAAAAAAATTATAGAGTTAAGGAGAAAAAAATAAATCTCTTGAGCTAGGAACTTCAGAGAAGGAAAGGAGAAATGTCAACTCAGTGAATATGAGTTTGGTAGAGAGGTTGTTACAGAGCAGATGGAAACTCAAACTTTGTGTAGATGCCTTAAAAGGATCATGTCTCTCATCTAAAAGAGGGGAGTTAAAAAAGAAAAATAAAAGAAAAAAATAAAACATATCTCAAGTTCTTCAAGAACCTCCCTGAGGTTCTTAAATGTATATTACATGTATAGTATAATACGATAATATACATTTAAATTTTTTGGTTGTTACCTGGTAGGCTTAGGGGCTACACCCAACTCTGCTGGGGGAATGTTGCTGGTGGGAGATGTGGGGGGAGATTGAAGGTTTCTTGGTGTCTTGTGAAGTGTTACAGGTCCACTGACTTTGGGGTATTTTACCCAATGTTGTGGGTGACTTATGTCACATGGGGTGTGAGGGCAATGGTAATTTTAAAAAGGGGTTTGTGGGGCTGGAGTGATAGCACAGTGGGTAGGGCATTTGCCTTGCATGAGGCTGACCTGGGTTCGATCTTCGGCATCACTTGTGGTCCCCTGAGCCTGCCAGGAGTAACTTCTGAGTGCAGAGCCTGGAGTAACCCCTGAGCCATGCCCAGGTGTGGCCCAAAGCAAAGCAAAACAAAAGATGGGGAAAAAAAGAGATATGGTGCTGCCATCTGTGTTTCACCCACTTCAGTTACCTGGAGAAATGCCCGAGGGTGGGATTATGACTGATAGTCAGCTACATGCACCTATACATTCGTAGGTCCTACCAGCCCCACTAGGCAATCCTGAGCTTGCTCTTGAGTTCCACTTGATCGCCACGGTATGAGCACAAGTCCTACCACCTGATTTCTCAGGAAGCCCTAGAACTCAGGCTTTAAGTAAGAAATTTGCTTCTTGAAGAAAGGAAAAAACTCAATCCTGACTTCTGCCCAAGTTCCCACAGTCATCATCATCTGTCCTGGCAGAAAAAGTATTTCAGGAAGGAGAATAATGAAGTAAGATGTTTATTTGGGAACTCGAAAGGGAGAGAATGAGGGAGGAGCACATCTAGAGGGGAGAAAACAGAGTACACATCTCAAGTAGAGAAACTGAGATGCAGGCAACACCTAAGGTGGAGATTTTGCTGTTTCAAATTGAGATGTTCACATCCCAGACAGAGATGCTGGCGAGTCCCCAAGAGGGAGATGTGTGTTGCCTGCCTCTGTAGAGTTGCTTTGATAGAATTTTCCCAAGCCGGGACTGGAGAGATAGCATGGAGGTAGGGTGCATCTGCCTTGCATGCAGAAGGATGGTGGTGGTTTGAATCTCGGCATCCCATATGGTTCCCTGAGCCTGCCAGGAGCAATTTCTGAGCATAGAGCCTGGAATGAGCGCTGGTGGGTGTGACCCAAAAACCAAAATAGTCTGTTACTAGGGCATTGTCAAGGGGAAGAGCTGGGAAACTAGTGATGGTCTTTGAAATTATTACCATGATCTTTGTCCCTGAACTTTGAACCTTTCCTCTCAGTTGCCCTTCTCTAGTCAGGACACTTCTGCCTCTTAGTGGATATATTCAGGCTGTCCAAATTACTTCTGCAACTCTCACTCCTTCTTTTCTGAGTCTGCTTTGGTTGGGAGATAGAGTGACATGTTTTTTTTTTTTTTTTCCAGTTCATGTTTTCAGGGCCTCATCTGTCTGCTTGCCTGCAACTGGATTAGGGTGGCTTCCTCAAAGCTCTTCTGTTTTCATCTGTGCCCGATGATCCAACCTGGGTGTCCCACATACAACGAAATGTACTCCATCCTGAGCCCTCAATACCTTTTTTAATTGTAGTTTCATCCTTTCCCCATAGTGTTGTCTTTTTTTTTTATTATTTGTTTTTGGGCCACACCTGGTGGTGCTCAGAGGTTACTCTTGGCTCTGCGCTTAGAATTCACCCCTGCCAGGTTTGAAGGACCATCTGGGATGCTGGGATTTGAACCACTGTCCATCGTGGGTTGACCACATGCAAGGCAAATGCCCTACTGCTGTGCTATCACTCTGGCTCCCATAGTGTTGTCTTAAACCAATCTGACTGGAGTTTCCTGACCGGCACCTGAGACGCCATGTGCAGGGGCATCCCACTGCCTCTCCTCAAAAAAGAAGGCTGCCTCTGAAGTGAGCTTTTCCCCTTCCCACTAAATCCCTTCCATTGGGGAGCTGTAAAGATAGCGCAGTGGGTAGGACATTTGCCTTACAAACGACTCAATCCCTGGCATCCCATATGGTTCTCTGAGCCTGCCAGGAGTGATTGCTGGGCTCAGAGCCAGGAGTAACCCCTGAGAGCCATTGGGAGTGGCTCATAAAACAAAAAATAAAACAAAACAATAAATTGCCTCCATCTGCAAAAGCTCTTGCTGGTCTTTATAGTCTCTAGACTGGATGCTGCTGATACATCATTTAACCTATCAGAGAGCTCTCAATTTGAGAACTCTTGTTAGAATATCACATTTGCTACTTTATTTGCTCAGAGACTTTTTTGTTTGTTTTTGGGCCATACCCGGAGGTGCTCAGGGATTATTCCTGGCTCTGTGTTTAGAAGTCACTCCTGGCAGGCTTGGGGAATCATATGGGATGCTAGGTATTAAACCTGTGCAAGGCAAATGCTCTACCTGCTATGCTATTGCTCGACCATCCTTTTTTTCTTTTTTGTTCAGGGACTTGCATGGGTTCTTTTAATGTCATCTAAGTCCCTCCAAGAGGGCACATGGTCAATGAGATGGGGCAGACCAGATTAGATCTGAACTCCCATAGAATTGTCTTTGGTGGTGCTGGGAATTGGAGTCAGAATCCTGCATCTGAGATACATGGCCACCACTGAGCTCTCTTTGACTTCCATTCTGATCTCTCCTTTAAGCTCTCTCTGCCTCTGTTGGGGGTCATCAACCGTATCCACTAATTATAGGCAAATTTTTCTATTGCTTCTAACCAGGGACACAAATGAACACTCTGGATTTTTCTTGTTTTGGTGGGACCGAAAGGCTTGTTTTAGCATAAATGTTGAAAATGGGAAGAAAAGTTCATGCCAGCTAGTCTCAGGGGTCCACTCACCCACCACCTTCTTTGTAAAATTGGAGAATCATGTCATGCTCCCTGCAACTAACTCTGGCTTAAGTGGAGAGAGTGTGTGTGTGTGTGTGTGTGTGTGTGTGTGTGTGTGTGTGTGTGTGTGTGTGTGGTGAGGGTCCCCCCCCTCAGAACTCTGTCTCTGTTCTTGGGGTAAAAACTGTTCTTTCCATATACAATTTCTGTATTCCTCACAAGCCATCGTTCGAGTGTATTCCAGCTTGACCACTCAACAGCAGTGTAATCCTGGGCATTTTACTTAATCTTCTGTGTTTCAGTTTCCCCATCTGTGATAAGGGGAACAGTAGCATCTATTGCATTTGTCAGTAAAATTAGAGAACTGGTAATAAGAATTAATATGATTGAAAAACAAGATAATATCTGAGATGCTGGGATTTTTCACCCAAGACAAGTAAGACTTTTAGAGAATTGAACAGGAGACAGTCAGTGGCACCATGGTCCATTGGTCTCATTCATTCTCCACTTTGTGGGTGGTCAGGTTGCCTCAAGCTCACCACTGCAGATGTTTAGATTACAGGATGATTGGAGGCCCCAGGACAGAAAATAAATGTCTTCAATGTCTAGGTGGCCCAGAAAAGCAAAAACTTTTCCAACTATTTGTGGCTTGGGGGCCACACCCAGAACCACTCAGGGCTTATTTCTGGCTTATGCTCAGGTATCTCTCTTGGTGGGGTTTAGGAATTAGTTCCTGGTGCCAGGGACTCCAAATGGGATCAGCAGGAGGCAAGACGCCTGCCTTAACCCCTTATTTCTTTCCCTGGCCCTGGATATTTACCGAGTTCCAGATTTCTCTGTGAGAGCAGCCCAGGAGCTAAGAATCTCTGATGATGGCTGCCACCAACTATTTGCAGGGGCCTTTGGATGACTCTTTTTCGTGCTGCCCATCTTGGTCTCTCCATACCTTGGTTCCCCAGAACACACTGCCCATCTCTGAGTGACAGTGATGAGAAGGATGGTATTGAGCCATTTTAGAAGACAGTCAAGGGGAAAAAAACAAACTGGAAAGATCTGCATCCCCAGCCAGGAGATCAAGCTAGCTCTAAGTCCCACTCCCTACTGCTCAGCTCTTTTCAAGTATTTGTTTTCCTCCAGAAACTAAGAGCAAGAGGAGATGCCATGATGTTTGTTTTTGAGCCCTACCTCATGGTGTTTGAAGGTTGGGGACCATGTGGTGCCAGGGATCCAACCTGGGTTGCCTGCCTACAAGAACTGTCTCAGGAGAAGATGTGTTTTATGGTACTGTTCTGGTGGTGGGGGTGGTGGTGGTGGTGAATGTGTGTGTGTGTGTGTGTGTGTGTGTGTGTGTGTGAAAGGAGAAACACAGTCATGTGCAGTCAGGATGTTGGGACCTGAATTCTGAACAAGGAGGGAATCCATTTTGTAAAAGCCACATGGCAGGCTTCTTCTTAGGTTTTGAGCAATGAGAGATGCCATTTTGTAAGGACCACATGGTGTAAGCCAAATGTTAGGGCTTCAGAAGCCCATTTCCATAGACCCTTCCCCAAGCTACCTGGCCATATCAGGTAGCCAATCAGGGAAGGACAAGGGAACAGTAGGAAGGTACCCCTAGACAAGAGCCAATCATTTTTTAAAATAATTTTTTTATTTAAGCACCCTGGTTACAAACATGTTCAGAATTGGGTTTCAGCCATAACATGTACATCCCCCAAGAGCCAATCATTTTAAAGATCATCAGAAAGCTGAAACCTCCCTATATCCCTTCCCTATATAGTCTTCCTCATGACCTTGGGCAGGGCTTATCTCCTTTGGGGGATAGCCCTGGCTGGCCAGGCTGAGGGTCTTGTTGCAGACAAATTAAAGTATTAAACTTTATTCCAGTTGTGTGGTCTCGTCCTTTTACTCTGGAACCCTACTAGGGGTCCTCAGACTGGGGGCTTAGTGGAAGAGCATCTGCCTTGCAGTGTTTTTGGGGGAGAGCACAACCTGGAATTAGAACCAGCCTGTAGGCATGAAGACCTTTGAGATCTTTGAGATAGTCCCTGGGCAAAACTGTTTAGGTCTTTTAGAATATAATGGGCAAGCTAGGTGTGCCCAGAATAAATAGAATAGAATAGATTAGATTGAATTATAATATAATATAATATAATATAATATAATATAATATAATATAATTAATATAATATAATATAATATAATATAATATAATATAATATAATATAATATAGAATAGAATAGAATAGAATAGAATAGAATAGAATAGAATAGTGAGCCCAAGGCAAGCAACTAAACATGATCTCATGAAAAAATAGAATCAAACAGTTTAGAGTCTTTTAGTTGTAGAGGCAAGATAGGCAAAAATCAATAGGAATTTGCTAGGACTCCAACTTCAATGGGCCTGATACTATGTGAAATCTTTCACCCTCTGCTCTTAATAATGTACTTATGAATTGTCTTTAATTTTTTTTTTTTTTTTTTTGGTTTTTGGGCCACACCCGGCGGTGCTTAGGGGCTACTCCTGGCTGTCTGCTCAGAAATAGCTCCTGGCCGGCACGGGGGACCATATGGGACACCGGGATTCGAACCAATCACCTTTGGTCCTGGATCGGCTGCTTGCAAGGCAAACGCCGCTATGCTATCTCTCCGGGCCCAGAATTGTCTTTAATTTTTATTAACTTAAACAATGGCACCTGTGTGAAATATTCTGAATAAAGGGCCAGCCTGTGAGCTCACTCGGGGTTCTCAGGGACCCTAAAGTGTGGACAGTCCTTGTGCATGCATGCACATGCAAAGGCGTGTGTGTGTGTGTGTGTGTGTGTGTGTGTGTGTGTGTTTATCTTCTCTGAAACCAGCCCTTCCGGTTGTGCCAGTAAATCTAGTTAGACAGAGATTGTGACAAAACAGGACTCATATGAGGAGCTCAGGAAACCATTAAGACACAGAATTCCAGGCCCAGAGCACAGCTAGATATTGAAATGGGGGATGAACCTCAGCCCCCAGGAGACACTTCACAGTTGGAATAAAGGACATGCTAAGAATGTCAAAAGACCTATCAACAACTTCATGTTCATTCCCTTGGCAACCACCACTCTAGCAATGAACTTGGGGGGGCAGTTTGGGAAAAACTATATAAATGGACTTAGCAGAGGAAAAGAGGCACTGTATTACCCACATCTTTGTCTGAGATCTGTTTCTTATCTTTACTATAGTGTACATTTGCCCGATTCTCCCTCTGAAATGGGCATTTCCTTTCTCTTGCCCTATGACCTATTTGGCTCACACCTGTAGTTTCTTACCTGTGATAGCTTGCTCATATTCCTGCATGGAAGGGTTGTTACCTTCCTTTCCATTCTAAAGAGCAAGAGCCCATGTTCTCTCTCTCTCTCTCTCTCTCTCTCTCTCTCTCTCTCTCTCTCTCTTCTCTCTCTCTCTCTCACTTTTTGGGGACACACACTTAGCTTTGCTCAGGGGTCACTTCTGCCTCTTTACTCAGGAATTACTCCTGACAGTGCTCAGGGGACCACATATGATGCTGAGGATAGAATTCAGGTCACCTGTGTCAAGGCAAGTGCCCTACCTGCTGCTAACAGTTGTTAGTATTAGGGAAAGTCAGAAAAAAAAAAAAATCAAGATTGCAGCCAAGGAAGAGAAAGGAGTTTATTGGCATGAACCAAGAGATCAGGTAGTCCTAAACAAAGGGTCCTCACTGTTTTTATACATGCTACTATGGAAATAATAATCAAGCAATCAAACATTTTTACACAAGCTATATTTCATTTAAAGTTGAGGCAGCTTTGAAGAACAAAGTGTTTTGCGCTCATCTAACTATTCTGCTATGCTCTAGTGATTCAGGCGCCCCCATACCTGTAAATCTTCATTACCTTGTTTTTCTCTCATTGATGCTTGTAAATCCTTGACAGCTACCCCCCCCCCCCAGTTTCCCCTAATTTTCCTCCCAAGACTCTCTCATTCTCTTCCCTATTTCCCAAATAAACTTGTTTTACTTTATTACTTATTTCCCCCTGAGATTCTTTTCTGTGATGGAAGGCAATGAATCAGGAAAACTGGTTTTCTTTTAGCTGGTACCTTTTTTGTTTTTGTTTTGTTTTGTTTGTTTGTTTTGGATCATACCCGGTGGTGCTTAGGGGTTACTCCTGGCTCTGTACTCAGAAATCGCTCCTGGCAGGCTCGGGAAATCATATGGGATGCCGGGATTCGAACCACCATTTGTCCTAAATCTGCTGCATGCAAGGCAAACACCCTACCACTGTGCTATCTCTCTGGCCCTATATTCTCTTTTTGTTTGTGTTTTTTTGTTAGCTGGTACCTTTTTGGGCCTCCAGAATGCAAGTACATGCTCTCTCCAGCTCTGGGAACTTCTCAGCAATTATATCTTTGACTATTGCTTCTTCATAGGGGTGTTTTTTTGGTTTTCTAGAATCCCAATGACTTTTTCTATTGTTCTCTAGACAAGAATCCCAAAGTTCTCTTTTCATTTATTTATATTTTCCCTGAGGCTTGTTTCCATCTTTGCTGTTGCCTGGTGGCTTTCTGGACCTCATCTTTGAGCTCACTGATTTGGTCCTCAGCAGCAGTTACTCTGCTGGCCAGACCTTCCAGTGAGTTTTTATTTCACCTACCAAGTTTTTGAGTTGTGACATTTTTGTTTGTAGTTTTTACAGATTTCATTTCTGTTCTCATACCCTCTTGTGTTTTATTGGTTGTTTTGGTTCCATACTTTCTTCTGGTAGGAGTTTCTTCTTCCACTGACAGCACCTGGCACTGTCACATATATTCAATCCAACCCCATCAGTTGTGCCATTTGGGGTCCCTGAAACTCCACATCTGTGAGCTACAGAGCTGAATGGGTAGCCATGCAATACTTGCACCAAAGGAGGGAAGGGACCACAAGGAAGAGCATCTGGCTTCTTAGAAAGGTGTCAATAGAAAGGAGTCTTAGAAAGGAGATTACATCTTTGGTAGAATTTTTTAACCAAGACTCTGAAAGCAAAGATGCAGCAAGTCCTGCAATTATAGATTTTTAAGGCTGAGGAAAGACTTTCATCTCACTAACAGACTTAAAGAATACTATAGGGCCCACTACACTAGGGGACCAACTGCATCCCAATTGGGGTGTGTAATGCCATTCTTTAACTTTATGAGGTTTTCTCTTCTCCCTCCTCCCATGCTTCCTAAATTAAATGTTTTCACTTCACTATTTGTCTTCTGAAAAGAACACCAACAATTCACTTGATTATTTACAACACTTGTTCTATTTTATTCTAATTTTTTTATTATCATTTCCTTTTGCTCTCTCCTTCCTTTTGTTGTTGTTGTTGCAATGATGGGGTGTTGTTTATACACCTGGATCTGGTGCTCCCACATTTTTAGCTGCTGTGTTTACAGGAAATCATGTCAGGGTGTTTACTGAGGTTGTTGTTATTTTACAGTGCTGTAGATTGAAACCAAGTCCTCCCAATGCAAGGCATATGCTCCATTATGGAACTTGCTCATGGAGCTTTGTGCCTTTTTCGTTGTGATGCTTACATATATGCTTGCCGGGATCACACTCTTAGCTGAAGGATTAATTATTAATTAAATCACAGTTGTGTGGGGCCGGAGAGATAGCACAGCAGCGTTTGCCTTGCAAGCAGTTGACCCAGGACCTAAGGTGGTTGGTTCAAATCCTGGCTTCCCATATGGTCCCCTGTGCCTGCCAGGAGCTATTTCTGAGCAGATAGCCAGGAGTAACCCCTGAGCACCGCTGGGTGTGGCTCAAAAACCAAAATAAAATAAAATAAAAAAAAATTACAGTTGTGTGATTCACATAGGATCACTGTTGTGCTCACATATATACTTGCCAGGAAACACACTTCCTGGCCCATTTTAGTAGTGATGATCATGAAGGAGCTATCCACTCCATTTTGAAGTACTTTTATATACCCGGCTATGATCTAACCAGAAATTCCTGTGGTGCTTGACATCTGGACTGCAGAACTGCTAGGATTATGCTCAGTGCATGGAGGACAATAAGGATTTAAACTAGTGACCACAGATTTGCAAAGCAGAGCTCCTAAATCCCTACACTACTACCCTTGGCTTTACTGATTTTATCTTAAAGGGCAAACACTGCTTAGAATATTGTGACAAAGAGCTTCAACTTTTATAAATCATTTATGTGGGCATTCCTAATCCATCAATGTTTCATTTACACTACTAATGATGACTTTTTTCCATTAATCTCTGTCCTCAGTTGTCAGCTCTGGAAAATGCAGACTCATTGTTAAAAACAAACAAATGAAAATGAACCAAATTAAGCCAATCAAGACTTACATCGTGGCTCCAACTGGTGACCTTTCAGAATTTCCTTTTACAGAGGTTTAGTATCTTATTTTAGCATTATTCAAAGTTCCCCAAACTTGTGCTAAGTGTTGGAACCAAAGTAATAAATAGAATGGGACACTGTTAGACATCGAACTTGGTAGAGGGAGACACTATGGAAAGGTGGGAATGGAACAGATGTCATGCCCTAACCCCCACCTTCAGGACCTTTCCCCTCTCTATTTCCAGGAGACCTTATAAACTCATCAAGAACTCTGGGCTGGGGCTGAAGAGAAAGGACAGAAGGTAGGGTGCTTGCCTTAAACACTGCCAAACCTGATTTGATCCTTGACATCCCATATTGTCCCGTGAGCTCTCAGGAGTGACCCGAGTGCAGAGCAAGGACAACTCCTGAGTACTGCTAGGCATGGCAAAAGGCCAAAACAAAAATAAAAACAAAAACAAGGCTGAAGTGATGGTGCAAGTGGTAAGGTCTTGCATACGCTAACCTAGGATGGACCAAGATTCGATTTCCTGGCGTCCCATATGGTCCCCTAAGCCAGGAGTAATTTCTGAGCACATAGCCAGGAGTAACCCCTGAGCATCACCAGTTGTGGCCCAAAAAGCAAAATAAATAAATAAAAACAAAACAGCAAAATACAGAACTCAGCAGGGAGCAGCTGTCATCTGGAAATGAGAGAGAACTAGTCCAGGCATCTTCAGGACAACTTGATCCTCAATGTAGCCAGGAAAGCCTATTTGGCAGAAAGGATCCCAGGAAAGAGAGTCAACTGTGGAGAATGGCAGGATGTTGGGGGGAATGGGTAGTGGAGGTGAGTGCCAACATGATCTCACAGGAGGTATCCTGATGTCAGGGTACTTGAAGCTGGACAAGGTTCAGTGTGACTCTGCCCAGTGTCCTCAGAAATGGGTCCAAATGGTGGAAACTGATGGACACATCCACTTATGGGTCTCTCAATTGCCTCTAGCCCAGGAAGTACAGGCTCTGCTTGGGTCCCTTCCTAGAAACAGGAGTCATGCTAGAGAAGCTAATGTATTTCCAGAGGGAACACATTGGGATGGCACATGGAATCTGGGGCAAGGATCAGGGGATGTGAGGAGGAGTGGAGTGCGGCACACACAACCTACTTGGAGAATCTCCACATGTTGGTTCTCCCACTTGATCCCAATGTCTTCTTGTTGGGCCTCATTCCTCTAGTTCAGGATCCTCAAACATTTTAAACAGGGGGAAAGTTCACTGTCCCCCAGACCATTGGAGGGCTGGACTATAGCTTAAAAATTCCTATGCACACTGAATACATCTTATTTTGAAGTAAAATACTAAAAGGGGAACAAATACAATATCTAAAATGAAGACCAAGTAAAGTTAAATCAACAAACTTACTAGTATTTCAATGGGAACTATGGGCCTGCTTTTGGGGAGCCATAGTTTGAGGACATTCTGCCTGAGAATGAGAGGAGGAGTCAAGAGACAGAGAGAAGGAGGTTAGACAGAGAGTGCAGCACATATCCCTTTGAGGGCCTGGGATGAGCCTGTGGCTAAGCAGGACAGGCAGCAGCAGTAGCAGCAGCAAAAAACATGTGGTGGGCCAGATAAAAGTCCTCAGTAAGCTGCATGTGGCTGGTGGGCTGTAGTTTTAGGACCCCCCACTCTAGTCCTAGTGATGAGATTTGGTGCTTGGAGAAGCTATGCTCAGGATCTCTCAGTGAGCTGGAGAGACCCAAGCAAGTTCTTTCTAGGTCGGCAGTTAAGGAGCTCGGTTGTGCATCTGGACTTTTCTTTATTAATTAATTAATTTTAATGATGTGAACAATGATGCAAAGAAAGAGGACAAGGTAAAGTTACAGTGAAAGGGCAATCACCCAAAAACAGAGTTTGATCTTACAGTCAAGAACATTAAGAAAAATAAAACAGAACCCATATACAATTACTTTGTCCCTCAAGTCCCCAGATTGTAGTACATTATAACATTTCTTAGTGGTATACCAAGCAATCTAAAGTCATAAAATTTATGTAACTCCTTAAACTTGAAGGCATAGTAGTTTTTTTACATTTTCATGCACATGTATATTAGTTTAAGTTAACCTCAAAAGTTTAAGTGGTTTTTTTTTTTAAGGTTTAGAGTCAAAGGAGCACAGTAAAAATGGTGTTAGAGTGGCACTTATCGTTTGCATAGGCCCACCAAAATATGGCGGGCATGGGAAGGAAAAGCCTTGACCTAAATACAAGGGGACCCTACCCCTGAAGTTTCCTGGCATAAGACAAACTCTAGGCTCTAGGTAAACTAGTTTGTCCAATCCAGGTCATTGTCTGTAGTGCCTCTAGTTTTATTTTTCACATAGTCTCTGTTGTTGGTATCATGTCTCTGTATTGAAGATCCTGGAATCTGTATATCCTACATTGAAGTCAGGATGGTGTAGAGTGTCCTCTAATTTCCACTCACAATTAAAGGGCAATGTAGAAAGCCCTGTTCAGTAAGTAGGTCATTGTTGTTGTTAAGTCTTCTCAGTGTTAAGGGAAGATTCTTTTGAGTATATCGATGTCAGAGCGGCAGTAGGGTCTTCCCTGGTGGAGGATTGCTTTCAGGTGATGTTATAGACAACTTTGGAGGTTTCATAGATGGCTTCCTTGGTTCTGGGGTGAATGGAGAATGCCCATTTTTCTGAGGCCTGTGCCAGGTCATTATGTCAATGTTCAGGGTGTAAGGTCCCATTGCACTACAAGATTTGTGTTTCCTATCTCTATAAGAACTTATTTGTATGTATGTATAGTATTTTCCATTTTAATGTGCCTATGCAAACAAGGAATAATGCCACATGGCTTTATCAGCACATATGGGGACCACAAGAACAAGTCCAACATTCCCCGTCACTTGGTTCAAACATAAGCATTAAACTGAGGGACTCTTTCACCAAAATTCCTTATTGAACAGTTCACAAAGAGAAGAAAAGATAAAAAGTGGGGAAAATAAACAATCTGACATAAGAAGTGGACACAATTATCACCATTTCAGGGGATATTTAATAATAGTTATAGTGGTTGAGGGAATATATCTACAATATTCAAAGGAGATATGCATGTCCTTTTTATGTCATTAGAGATAGTTGGGAGGAGGGTGCTGAATTCTGGACACCCCTGTGGTCTGTGATTTAGCCTTCTGGAGTCTGCAAAATGACTCCCCGCAGTTCCATTGTAGGGAAATGCATTTGCGTGGGAACTATTCAGAAACCTAGTATGTTAGCAACCTCAGTTACACAATGAAGGAAGGAAGAGGCCAAGAGGCCACTGAGAGTAAACAAGTTGGAAAAGAGTACTGGCCTCCCAGCCTGAGAGTTCATACTCTCATTTTTCTTTTCAATATATAAGGTTTTCAAAATAGCGACCAATGAAGAAAAAAATTACCAGTGAATGTCCCAACATACACCAGTGCTGCATCGGCCTGCCCTCCTTCCCATGCGTTCCCCCTCGCCCCCCTTAGAGAAGGGAAAGGAAAGGGGGAAAGCAAGAGGACCACAATAGAGTTTACCTGAGCCAGCACCCAGGAAAGACCTGGAGTCCAGGGGAGAAATAGGGGATCGACTGGGGGCCTGCCAGGCCTCCCAGCACCCCCCAAGCTAGGGAAAAGGCCTCAGCATGGGGTGTCCCCATATCCCATACCTGAGAAGAGCTGGCCTCCCAGATCAGAGAGAACTGGAAGCCAGCCTATCTGCCCAGCTCCTCCTAATGCTCCTTCTCCCTAGATTAGGGAGGGGGGGAAGCCTAGGGCCCCTTAAAGGTCTCACCTGAATCCCACTTTAGGCCACCTGAGCCAGCACCCAAGAAAGACCTGGAGTTCAGAGAGAACCGGAAGCCCTGAATCTGGAATTTTAATGGGTTAAATTAAATTCTTATTTATTTATTTTTTTATTTTTGCTTTTTGGGCCACACCCAGTGACACTCAGGTTACTCCTGGTTATGCGCTCAGAAATTGCTCCTGGATTTCAGGACCATATGTGATGCTGGGGATCAAACTTGGATCCATCCTAGGTTAGCACATGCAAGATAGTTTCCCCTACTGCTTGCTCCACTGCTCTGGCCCCTAATGGGTTAAATTCTTAATCTTGGATTGCTTCAGTTTCCCCATCTGTAAGATGGAGTCAGTATAAGTTCAAGTAAGGTTAATTTGGCTGTAATTAAGGACTAGAATTAGTCACTAACTCAACTGGCTCCTAGTATAACTAAGGGGTATTTAAAGAGTTTAGGAGAGTTAATAACCTGACTGTGGGACCCTTATTGGCATGTTGTCCATGAGAGACACGTGTTTACTATTCCTATTATTTTCATTTTTATTGCTTCAAACATATTTGTTTATGACAAAGACACACAGTTCATGTGAGGCCCATGGAAGAGATGAACTAAAATGGTTGAAATGCATTTGATAGAGACTGGAGAGATAGTATAGTAGGTAAGGTGCATGCCTTGTATGCTGTTGATCTGAGTTCTATCCCTGGCATCCCATATGGTCCCAGTAGTCATTCTGAGTGCAGAACAAGGAGCAAGTCCTGAGCACAGCTAGGTATGGCCAAAACAAACAAAACAAAAAGAAAGAAAAGAAAAGCATTTGATATATGAAGTATGATACATTACTGAATATCATGAACTACCAGATATTTTCTTGTCTATAACGAGTGACCATAGTATAAAAAGAGTGGAATTATTTTTATCTTTGTCTAATATATAGTGTAAATACTATTGCTTCCTCCTCCTGAGTTCATGGCAGGTGGTCCTGTCTGGCCCTGTCATGCTTCTCTGTTGAACACAAACACAACTAAAGAACTGGTCATGGCTCAGAGCTCCAGGCGGAGGCACAGAAAATTGACCCAACTGAATGACTGTCTTTCCCTCTCAGCTGGGGAGCCAGTACAGGGAGTTGTGAGCCAGTTAGCTTGGGCCAATTTTTTTGCTTTCAACCATTTCACCCAAATCTTGGGTGAGCTATTGGGCAAGTTTATATCATTCATACTATTATTCAACAAGGAGCTTTTGAGAGGGAAAGTCTGAAACCCCAACAGTCTGTCTGGACACATCCCAGAATCCTTTGCCTTTTTTGTCTTTGTGGTGGTGGAGGGAAAGGAACCCATTTAATTGTGACTCAGGTATAACATTGCATTTTCAAAATGACAAATATCCAACATGCAATTGAATTATAAGCAAAGTATCATAGTTCTATCTAACCATGTGACACTTGGGCAGTCAGGGATTATTCCTGGCTCTGTGCTCAGGAGTGACCCCTCGAGGTCGTTAGAGGACCACATGTAATTTGGGGATGTAACTGGGGTCCTCTGCAGGTGAGGCAAACACCTTCTCTCCAAGAGACTTCTGTTTCTTGGTGAGTTCCAATGGGGCTCACAAGTTGTGATAAATGTCCTGATGATTTGAAGTAGCAGGAATCATCTCTACCTTCCAGACAGATCCCAACTGCTCCCAACGTCTTTCTGCTGATCTCTAACTTTCAACAGGAGGATGCATCAGAGAGTCTCAAATGCCCTCTTTTAGCACGGTCTCCCTGAAATCATCTCTAATGACTTCTTCTGGTCCCCCTCTCTGCACCCTGCTAAAAAATCTTCCTGACTCTGGAACAACTTGGATTGATCTTGCTCCCTTTTGTTTTTCTGTATTTACTGTCTCTCCCCCAACTGACAATGAAAATGCTAAAAAAACAAGGACTATTATTTCCTATATCATCAGATCTCAAAGTCTGGTCCATGGTTTTATTGGAGGTGGGTGGGATGGGGTCAGGGTGTTGGTTCAAACCCAGCTGTGCTTAGTTCTAGTTGTACTGGGGGGAAAGGAGACCATATATAGTGCCAGGGATTGAGTTGAAATCAGCTACATGCAAGGCAAGTACTTTAATCTCTGTAATATCTCTCTGGACCCTAGTTTTAACTTTTTCTTTTCGGCCACACCCAGTGATGTTCAGGGGTTGCTCCTGGCTCTGCACTCAAGAATCACTCCTGGCAGTGCTCAGTGGACCATCTGGGATGCTAGGGATCCAACCTGGATTAGCTGTGTGCAAAACAAACTCCCTGCTCACTGTAGTATCTCTCCAGTCTTGGTTTTAATTTTTTGAATGAATGTATGGGTGCACGAATACATAACTAGAAGAACGGGTATGTTTATGAATAAACAAGAAATAGTTTATGGATACGGGATAGATGGATGGATGAATGAGATGGATAGATGGACGATGAGTGGACGAATAGTCGGATAAATGAATGGATGCATGTGTATGAATATTTATCCATATAAAGAGGCATCCTGTTACATAATTTCCCTGAAACAAGGGTGGATTGCCATCTAGTGGGTAGAAATAGTAACATCTGCATTTGTTGCCTTGAATTTGCCTTTCAGGAAGGTATCTGAGTACTTCACATCTACTGTCTCCTGACCCTTGCCCACTTCCTTTCAGAGTCCCCTGGACACGCTTCCATCAGCGACTGTGACTGTGAGTTTCCTCTTTAGAGGAAGGATATTAATTCTAAAATTTAAACCAGGGCTCAGCCACCAAGTCTTAACCTGACCAGGTACTTTGTGTGTCAGACCCTCTTCCAACCATAGGGGGCGCCGTGCAGAAAGGGAAAGGGCAGGTAGAGCTGTTTCAAAGGAGGGTCTGGACAAAGGTCATGCTGTGGGTGTAGAGAGGGTAATTTCACAGGGTGATTGCCTCCGCCCAACAGATGAGGGGGAGTAAAATATGCTCAAGGTATTTTCTTTGTTGGGTGTTGGGATTTCTCCTGACTTTGCTCAGGGATCCCTTGTGGAAGTGCTCAGGAGAGCCATGTGGGGTTGGGGATCCAACTCAACCATTTACTGAGGGTGTTGACACCCACACCCTTAATTCTGCATTCAGGCAAGTCCCCACATGCTTCCTCTTGTCCCAGCCCCGGAAAGTCCCAGTAGAAGGACCAGCAAATGTCAAATAGAACTCAGCTATGGGTGCCCCTGGGAGGCCAAGGAGCCAGCAGGAGACAAAGGTGTAGGATGGGAGCCCTCTGCTTACCCCGTGGTACCCCAAGACCCCTGGAGTCACCGCACCCTATACTCCACCAGAACCACGGTGCTTCCGGGCATGGGAGGGCTCAAAGCACCCCCCCCCCCCCCAGTTAGTTCTTGTGCAGGGAGATCAGCCCTACTAAGAAGTTGTCTGTGCCCACCCCAAGGTCCCATCACCCTCATTTCCTGCCAGGGTGTTGGTGAGATGATTTCACTAGGTCACTGTTCATCTTCTGTGGCCTATAGTCAGGGGCCCAGGTTTTTAGATCGGAAACAAATTTGGTGATTTGGAAGTTTGATAAGGTCGGGTCATGGAACCGGGCCTTTTCTTTTTGAAGGGATGGGGGTGGCACTGGGCTGCTGCAGTTCATGCAGAAAGAGAAGTCTGCCCTTTTCTGAGAAGGTCACTGAGGTATCAGCCAGGACCAACTACTTGGGAAGTATTGGCAGGCATTATTTTCTTTTTTAGAATTATTAATGGTTAAATATATACAACGATCAATAATTCAGCATATTATTTTATTGTCATATAGTGATGCATATATATGATTAATAATAGAGCATACATAATTATTAATACATCAACATACATAATCATTGCCCATAATCCATAAATGATTGCCATCAATAATCATGTAAAACTATCAATACTTTATACTTGTCAATATTCATAATATGTAATAATCAGCAAATTTTAAGTCCAGAATGTAGAATTATTATTAATAGTATAGTATAGATAATTATTTATGCTTTAGTAATATAATCATTTAAAATACTCCCACTATATTGGATTCTGAGCCTCCTGTATTCATAGGATAATGATTAATATTCTGGGGTGGTCATGAATCTAGAAAATAGTCTAGATTTTATAATTTTTTCTTGGTGCTGGGAATTGAACTCAGGGCTTCAGGCACGTGAGACAATCACTCCATTTTGGGAACCAATTGTCCACAAGTTTTGAAAGTTTCAATCCATTGCATCTATGAGATCCTCAGCTGCCTCCACTATACAAGAAAACTTTGCCAAAGGGGAGCTCCAGGATGTAGTGGATGATTGGAGTGGAAGTTGTGATTGATACTTTCTGGTTTGGCCAGTCATTCCTGAGGGGTGAAACCCAGGAATGAGAATTCCATTATGTTGGCAGATTCTGCCTGGATACATGGCTGTAAGCAGTTCGTGGTCATGGAAGCAAACATATCTGTGGTTGGATTCATGTGTCTGGGGAGGATTGTGCTGCAGTGGGCTGGTAAGTCTGTGGAAGGAAGGAGCTGAGCATGGAGATGGCATGTGGAACAGAGCAAATCTCTGACCTCCAAGAGATATTCTTGGACTTGTGCCATATACAGACACAGTTCTGTTCCAAATAACAAACCCACCAACAGGATTGAATATGAATCAATCAGGGCCAGTGAGTGTTAGAGTCATCATCATTCAAGTAGGGAACATTGTGGGGTGATGATAGTAAATGGGACACTTGTAAAGAAGTGGGCCTTTCTCATGCTCTGAAATTATCCCTGGCAGTGCTCAGGGGACCATAAGTGGTACTGGGGATTTAACTGGGGTCTGGGCAGCATAAAAGGCAAGTACCTCATCTCCTTTTGATCTTGCTGGACCAAATACCATGTCTTGTGTTGGAACTGGTCTTAGATATTGGATGTCTTTATGACTTAGCCTTGGGGTTTAGGTATGACAGACAGGCATTATTGGAAACATGGCTGACATGTTTGTCTCTTTGTCCAGACAATCTCCAGCTCATCAATGTTCTGCCCAGCATCTGGGCCTTGTCTCATGACAGCAGAGACCTTTTGTGACCTCTTGGAGGGGCACATACAAGGTTTTGACTCTCTACTAGGGTTACCCAAGAGATTGATGCCATGATTTCTACTTCCCTATATCCTGACTTGTACTGGGGGCAGAGGATTTATTAAATAGTAGAACAGAGGCAGCTTATAACTGTCATTCTTAGCCCCTAATGGAGGTTTTTGCTATCCTTTATACTCAACATAAAGGAATATCCTTTATACTCATCATAAAGAAATATACACATCCTTTTAAGTAAATGAGCAGGAGGGCCAGACATAGCACAAGGGTTAAGATACTTGCATTGCATATGGCCAATCCCAGATCAATCTTCAGATTGCATCTGGTCTCCTGATCACCACCAGGGGTCACTCCTGAGCTCAGAGCCAGAAATGAGCCCTAACCCGGTGTGCCTTCATTCCAGATGAATTGGAATAATCTTAGCAGTTTAAAATGAACGAAATTTTACACTTGTGTTGCCTTGGTACATGGGCCCAAACACGTCACCTGTATTTTCTCTCTTGCGATGTAAACATTTATATAAGGAGTCTGGCCTGTGTTCTGGGGTTCTTTCCACCTTGGAAACTGTTGCTCTCTCTTGAGAAGCATTTTTTTTATATCCTCTTCTTCTTCCTCAGAGTTTCCAAATAAAAGTAGCTTTTAGTGGTTTTCTTTTTTGGGGCTACACCTGTCGGTGCTCAGGGGTTACTCCTGGCTCTGTGCCCAGAAATAGCTTCTGGCAGGCTCTGGGGACCATATGAAATGCTGGAGATCAAACTCAGGTATGTCCAGGTCAGCCACATGCAAGGCAAACGCCCAACTGCTGTAGTCCAGTCCCATAAGCAGTTTTTAACTTTAAAATAAGTAAATAAAAAAGTGAATTTTGAAGATTTTGATTCAAAGCTAGGAAGTCAAATGATGGATGGACAGGGGGAGCAACCACAACATGAAATGATTGAAGTGAAAGTTTATGGACTTTACATATGCTTGCCTGTATTACACAGCACCAAAACTCCTTTATACTTTAAGCTGAAATCATCTCAAAAGATGGGTGGAGAAATAGCTTAATGGATTGGAACACATGCTTTACTCATAGGAGGCCATAAATTTGATTCCAGAACTACCTGTAGGCAAGAGTAGTTCCTGAGCATTGAAGGTGGGGTCCAAATCCCCACCAACAGCATAAATCTTGTATCTCTTTTTGAGTTAGAAAAGTAACAATCCAAAGGCTGTTTTTTGTTTTTTGGGTCACATCGGGCAGTGCTCTGGGGTTACTCCTCGCTCTACTCTCAGAAATTACTCCTGGCAGGCTCGGGGGACCATATGGGATGCCTGGATTTGAACCACTGACCTTCTGCATTGCATGGCAAACACCTTACCTCCATGCTATCTCTCCGGCCCCCCCAAAAGCTATTTTAAAGAAATACACCTACACACACCAAAACACACACACAAAACATGGGAAAAGGAAAGGATGGAGGGAGGAGTCTGAGTGATAGCACAGTGGGTAGGGCATTTACCTTGCATGCAGCCAACCTGGGTTCAAGTCCTATCATCCCATGTGGTCCCCCAAGCCTGCCAGGAATGATTTCTGAGCTCAGTGCCAGGAGTAACACGTGAGCACCACTGGCTGTGTCCCAAAACAAAACAAAAAAGATGGAGGGAGATAGAATTTAGTATAAGCATTCCCTTAGATTGGGGGATGGGATCAGTTAGAAGTGTAGATAGAGCTGGTTGGAGGGGAAGTAGGGAGACAAGTGGGTAAGGTGCGTGACTTGCAGTTGGCTGACCCAGGTTTGATCCTGGCACCCTATTTGGTCCCCTATCTCCATTGAGAGTGATTCCTTTTATTAAGGGTCCATGAGAGCCCACCACCTCAAATAAAGACCATGAATCTTCAAAAAATGCAATCAGCAAAAACAGGTTTATTGATTCCAGCTAGCTGGGGTGCCAGCTCTAAAAACCGGAAGCCCCAGGCAATTTAGAGAGGTGTCTTTTTTTTTTTTTTTTTTTTTGGTTTTTGGGCCACACCCAGCGATGCTCAGGGGTTACTCCTGGCTGTCTGCTCAGAAATAGCTCCTGGCAGGCATGGGGAAGCATATGGGATACCGGGATTTGAACCAACCACCTTTGGTCCTGAATCGGCTGCTTGCAAGGCAAACGCGCTGTGCTATCTCTCCAGGCCCGGGGAGGTGTCTTTTATAGGGTTAAGAAACTTTAGGAGGAGGGTTGATATGGAAATTGTAGAATGTACCAATCCCTAGTCCAGGTTCAAACACAATGTCCAATCAGATGTTTGTCCTTTTTAAAATAAGGCGAGAGAGAACCTTAGGAGGAGTGAGCAAAAGTCCATTCTTTTGTCCAAATATGTCAAGTTCCTCTTAGGAAGGGCGTTAGCTAATGGTTACCAGGGTAGTAGGCCTTTGATGTCTCAAGGTGAAATTTCAGATTAAGAGGATCAAGGTGGGAGTGGAGAAAAGCTTAACAGGGCCGGGCGGTGGCGCTAAAGGTAAGGTGCCTGCCTTGCCTGCGCTAGCTTTGGACGGACCGCGGTTCAATCCCCCGGTGTCCCATATGGTCCCCCAAGCCAGGGGCAACTTCTGAGCGCATAGCCAGGAGTAACCCCTGAGCGTCACAGGGTGTGGCCCAAAAACCAAAAAAAAAAAAAAAAAAAAAAAAAAAAAAAGAAAAGCTTAACAGGCATATCTATATCAGATCACCTATTTGAATTATTATAACCATCTAATATCTATTTTTATATATTTTAACATTTCCCCCTTTTCAAAAGTTCACACTGAGGAATCTTCCTCAGGAATAGCATTATATGAATACTGCTGATGCAAAACTAGAAGCTGTACAAATTAATGTTATCCTTAACATCTTGATCCTTACACTGTGGGCCAGAGAGATAGCACAGCGGTAAGGTGTTTGCCTTGCATGCAGCAAACCCAGGACAGATGGTGATTGGATCCCCAGCATCTCACATTGTCCCCTGAGACTCCTGGGGTGATTTCTGAGTGCAGAGCGAGGAGTAACCAATGAGCATTGCTGGGTGTGACCCCAAAATGGGGCCAGAGCAAAAGCACAGTGATAAGGCATTTGCCTTGCAGACAGCTGTAGAAGGACCTGAATTCAATCCCTGGCTTCCCATACTGTCCTCTGAGCCTGTAGAGTGTGATTTCTCAGAGCAGAGCCAGGAGTGACTCCTGAGTGCTGCTGGATGTGGCCCAACACCCTCCAAAAAAGAGTAATTCATAAATGTGGAGCCACGAGTAAGCCCTGAGCACCATTGGGTGTGGCCCCTAAATTATGCAAAGTAAGAAAGAAGAAATTGCTTAGCCTCTAAGTATCCCAAAGGCCTGAAGACCACATTCCTTTGAGATGCAAATTCTGAGGTTTTTGGAGAAACTGAGGCATTAAAAAATGAAGGGAGGACACCTGAGAAAAGGAGAAGTTCCAGTAAAAATCTGAAGGAATGGAAGCCAGGTCAGAGTCCATAAGGCTCTGTGTTATCACTTCAGCTCCATCCTTTTATAATATAATCACAATCTTTAGATTTTCCTGAAATATTCCCCCCACTAGAGATTTCTGGTGGGTGCTTCTGTGATAAACAGACTATATGATCTCTTTATGATCTCTATATGATCAAAGTCACTTCTTTGTGACTTCCTTTCACATGTATGAAAAGTGTGTAGGTATCTGCTTTTAGTATAGCGTCTTCCTCAGTGCTCTTGGCAGAGTTTATGGCAAACTGACAGTAGCATCTCCACAAGTTGTACCTTGACATTGTAAAGACAGTTTCTTTGCTTAAATCTCATGATCCAGTCTCTGCTACCTACATTCTTTTCTCCTGCAACTTCCTCCTGTTATTTAGCCTTTATATTGTTGAGTGGAGTTCCAGCCTTGCTCAGGATTAAGCTTTGGCTTCAGGGAATGTTGTGGTTGGTTTGATCTTTTTTCCAAACCACTGAAACTTCCTGCAAGTTACCAACAAGGCTGTTTGGTATTATCATTTATTATGTTTACTCGTAGTTTCCTTCAATAACTTGCCCTTTGCAATTACAGCTTGCTACCTATTGGTTTCAATAGGTCTCCCTCACTAAGCTTATATTTTTTCTAGATTTTTTAATATAAAGTAAGAGGTGCAAATCCTCCTTTTGATTAGATAAGTAGATGGGTAAGATTATTTGCTGGCCTATTCTCAATGCTGCTCTGATCTGAATTATAGGGAGTTCCACAGAAAATCAGAGACAGTGAGAGGAGCTGGTGTCCCAGCTGCTGGAACAATTTTATTAGGTGTTTTTTTTACACTTGAAACTCTGGGAATTCAAAATTAATATCCTTGCCTGTGAGCAAACGTTTCAACTTTATGCTCCACCTTGTTTTGCTGTGCTATGTCCAAATGAACCTTTATGAGTCAGCTGTCATGTAGTTTCTCATGGATTTTCTTGCCCACATTTCACAAGGGAAGACCAAGTCCTCCAGGATTCCATCATGCACAACTGTCAGAGTGAGGCTTCAAGGACATTTTTGCCCATTATTATTTTTTTGGGGGGGGGTAGGCTTTTCTGAATTGACTTAAGCACAATTCTCCTCTGAGTAATAAAGACAGCATGCTTCCCACTGAACTTTTCTTCCTGTTCCCGTACTAGCTGGACCTAGATTTTCTGGAAAGACTTTAGTTGAAGAACAGGAAAGAAGATTATAATAGCGTTTTGACCACTGCCAACTTCAATTTCCTTAGCTGATGTGATATTCACTTCCCTCTGCTGCACCTTCAGGTCCAAGAAAGTCTGGGAATGTCAGACTCAAATTTGTCTAGCTTCTCACCATAGAGCTACATGATCTTCACATTATTTTTTTATAAATTGAAGATCATCTCAACAATCACATTAGTCTCATTTTTTCATTGGCATCAGCTTACTTTATATCACATTTTTTTTTTGATTTTTTGGGTCACACCCGGTGGTGCTCAGGGGTTACTCCTGGCTGTCTGCTCAGAAATAGCTCCTGGCAGGCACAGGGGACCATATGGGACACCGGAATTCGAACCAACCACCTTTGGACCTTTGGTCCTGGATCGGCTGCTTGCAAGGCAAACACCGCTGTGCTATCTCTCCGGGCCCACTTTATATCACATTTTAATAATTTTTTCCATGTTTTAAACTTTTCTTTTTATTTTGTCTGCTATCTTTGATCACTGAATTTTGCTGGGTTGTGCCCATGTAAGAGCAATGAAAGAAGAGAAAATCATAGGTTGTGGCTCTGAAATCTGAAGATGAAGCTATCTATGGCTAAACTTATACATAATAAAAAAAATGCCATTAAGCTTGGGTATCATCATATTTCTTTGAAATAAATTTCATTGAGTTGTTCACATAATACAAGCAAGCATGACCTCATTGAGAAATTTTATATATATGTAGAATTTATATATATTTATTTCATAAATGTATGTATATAAACATATATATATATATATATTTGTTTTTTGGGTCACACTCTGTTGTACTCAGGGGTTACTCCTGGCTCTGTGCTCAGAAATTGCTCCTGGCAGGCATGGGGGACCATATGAAACGCCAGGATTTGAACCACCATCCGTCCTGGATTGGCTGAGTACAAGGCAGATGCCCTCCTGCTGTGCTATCTCTATGCCCCCCAGAAATTCTTTTTTTTTTTTTTTTTGGTTTTTGGGCCACATCCGGTAACGCCCAGGGGTTACACCTGGCTATGCACTCAGAAGTTGCTCCTGGCTTGGGGACCATATGGGACGCCGGGGGATCGAACCACGGTCTGTAGGCTAGAGCTGGCAATGCAGACACCTTACCTCTAGCGCCACCGCGCCGGCCTCCAGAAATTCCATTCTTGATGAACTAGAGATAGACATTAAAATTCTAAAAGTTTGGGGCTAGAGTGATAGCATGGAGGTAAGGCATTTGCCTCGCATGCAGAAGGATAATGGTTCGAATCCCGGAATCTTATATGGTCCCTGAAACTACCAGGAGCCATTTCTAAGCATAAAGCCAGGAGTAACCCCTGAGCGAAGCTGGGTGTGATCCAAAAACAAAAACAAAAACAAAAAATCTGAAAGCTTTAGCACTAAGAGAAATAGAAAACCATGTTGTTGAATGTCTAAGAAAAAAGTCCATTAAAGGGTCTGGAACTTGTATAATAAGTAAGGTGTAATGGGTAAGTATAATGGGTAAGAACCAGAAGTAACCCCTGATCATTGCTAGGTGTGACCCCTCACACAAAAATACAGTCTCTCCCAAAGGACCTTTTAGACCTTGTGATAAGAAAATATTGGGGGCCCGAAAAGATAGCACTGCGGCGTTTGCTTTGCAAGCAGCCGATCCAGGACCAAAAGTGGTTGGTTTGAATCCCAGTGTCCCACATGGTCCCCCGTGCCTGCCAGGAGCTATTTCTGAGCAGACAGCCAGGAGTAATCCCTGAACACCACCGGGTGTGGCCCCAAAACAAACAAACAAACAAACAAAAATAAGAAAATAATGGAATCTAGGGAATATGAAAGATTTACAGAAAAACAAAAAAGAAGTTGGAAAAGTGTCACATTGAATGCCAGTAATAGGTTAAATTCTAGAAAATGTCAAATGAAACTCATAGAAACTATCATTCAGGCTGCTGGAAATGCCAACCAGTAACGTAAAAGCAGGAGTAATAATAACTTTAGTGGCTCATCAAATACTAATAAGCCTAGCAGATTCAATTTCCTCAGGCAGCAGTGATGCTGAGCCTGCAATATTCCCTAAATTTATTAGTATGATTTGCCTTCTAAAGAGAAAATGAAGAGGAAACAAACTTCACGCAAGATACAAGCTCTGTTAAAACTACCTTTATTCAAATCACACATTTATGTGGAATATGACTCTATTATTACCAGTTAATATTAATCGTCAAGAGTCAGGATTTTGGGTCAGAGAAATAGTACAGGGGTTAAGGTCCTTGCCTTAAATGCATTTGACCCCCAAGTTTGATCCCCCAAACCACATGTAATCCCCTGAGCACTGCCAGGAGTGACCCCTGAGCACATAACTAGGATAAAGCCCTGAGCATAGACAGGGGTAGTCTCAAACAAAACAAATAAACAAAAACAGAAAGTTTGAGATACTTTTATAATTTCTTTCTTTGTTCTTTTTTTTTGCCACACCTTGCAATGCTTTAGGGTTACTCCTGGCTTTTCACTCAGGAATCACTGTTGGATGCTCAGGGGACCATCTGGGGTGCAGGGACCAAATCTGAGTTGACCAGATGCACAGCATTTACCTGCTGTGCTATGCTCCAGCTCTTAGACAAAAACAACTTAATAGAATCCATAGGAGCTAAAAGTATTTCAGGAAAACAAAATGAGGCTTTTCTATTCTAGGTATTTTGATTAGTTAATTATTTTACTTTACTTTTTTTGGGAGGCACACCTGGTGATGCTCAGGGGTTACTCCTGGCTATGCGCTCAGAAATTACTCCTGGCTTGGGGGACCATACGGGATGCCGGGGGATCAAACCATGGTTCATCCGAGGCTAGTGTGGGCAAGGCAGACGCCTTACCCCTTGTGCCACCGCGCTGGACCCAGTTGATTATTTTAATTTAACTTATTTATTTAATTTGTTGGGCTACACCTGAAGATATTCAGGGTTTACTCCAGAATCTGTGCTCAAAAATTGCTACTGGTAGTGCTCAAGTAACTATATGGAATGCAGAGAGGATCAAAATCCAGTCAGGTGTGTTCAAGGCAGGTGTCTTAACCACTGTATTATCTCTCCAATGCAATTCTAGATCATTTAAAAATAAAATGTACGACTTACCTGGGAAGGAAGCAGAAAGAACATCATATCAGCAGTTGGAAATTAAACGCAACTTTAGGCTTCTCAAAGTCTATTATTTAGCAAGAAACAGAGGAGGCACCATTGGCATAAAAGTGACATTATGATAATGGGAAACAGCTTTGATTAAAATGTAGTTTTAAAATTCATCAACTTAAAATGAATGATATGAAAGATTGAAATGAATATTATAAAACGTTTGCTTTCAGACACCAAGATACCAACCTTCTATTTTGACTATTCTGAAATGATTCATTTCATTTTCATAATGGTGTTATTTTTAAAATGACAGTCTGCAGAAAATTTTTATTATTTCACATTCTTAAACTTTTAGTAAATTCCCAGATATGATTAATTCTGCCAAAAATGATATATATGTACATATTGTTTTCGGGTTATATTCAGCAGTCCAGGCACTGTGCTCAGAGATTGCTCCTGGTCATGCTCAGGAGAACTGGGATTTGAACTGTGGTCAGTTGTATGCTGACTGTTTTACAATCTCTCTGACCCCTATGAAAATTTTTTTCTCTTTTACCTTTGCTTTTTTACATTTAGATATAATACTGTTAGGTAAAGCTTTTTAGTATACATCTCCATAGTTCTTGGAAGTTTTTTCCTGTTTTTGTTGGTTTGTTTTTATTTTTTATATCTTTAAGCACCATGATTACAAACATGTTTGTAGTCATGTTTTAGTTATAAAAAAGAACACCCTCCTTCACCAGTGCAACATTCCAACACTAATGCCCCCTCCCCCCCATTTCCCTTCTCCCACATCCCTTGCCTGTATTCGAGACAGGCATTCTATTTCTCTCACTTACTATCATTGTCAGTGTAGTTATTTCTCTAACTGGACTCAATACTCTTTGTGGTAAACTTCATATTATGGGCTGGTCCTTCTAGCCATCATTTCTAATTGTCTCTGTGTATTATTACAATAATATTTTTTATCTTCTTAAAATCCATAGATGAGTGAGACTTCTGTGTTTATCTCTCTCTTTCTGACTTATTTCCTCAGCATAATAATTTCCATGTCTATCTATGTCAGGGGTCTCAAACTCGCGGCCCGTGGGCCGTTTGTGGCCCTCTGTACAACATTTTGTGGCCCTCAGCCGGCCTTCAAATATCGCAGTATTTGGTAAGTGAATAATCGCGAATACTTTGCGTCTAGCGCAGACGTCATTTCCACTGCTCCTGCCCGCTGTCCCTTGCATTATCGGAGGCCTAAGGGAGAGAAGGGAGAGAAGGGAGAGAAGTTTATTACAGAATTAGATTTTATCATCAAATTAGAATTAGATTTTTTTCATCAAAGCCTGCAGTGAAGAGAAAGATTGATGACGAGCACAGACAATTTCAGGAAAAGTGGGAGATGCAGAATTTCTTTGTTGAGCACAGGGGCATCCCCACATGTCTTATTTGCTCAGAGAAAGTTGCAGTGCACAAGGAATACAACTTGAAACGCCATTATTCAACTAAACATGCTGAAGAATATGCAAAATATTAAGGACATGAGAGAGCCAAGTGGGTTGCCAGTCTTAAAGCATGTCTAATGAGGCAACAAGATTTCTTCAAGAAAGCAAGCAAAGAGAATGCTGCATCAGTAGAAGCTAGTTACATGGTTAGTGAGATGATTGCTAAGGCAGGGAAACCATTCACAGAAGAAGAGTTTGTTGAAAAATGCATGTTACAGGCTGCAAGTATTATCTGTCCAGAAAAAAAAAGGTCAGTTTAGCAAAATCAGCCTTTCTGCCAACACTATGGCAGAGCGCATTTCTGACATGTCAAGTGACATTTATCATCAACTGTGTGAGAAAGCCAAATGTTTTGATGCATACTCAGTTGCTCTTGACGAGGGCACAGATATAACAGACACTGCACAGCTCACAATTTATGTCCGTGGTGTTGATTACAATTTTGAATTGACAGAGGAGCTGCTCACAATAATTCCAATGCTTGGCCAGACCACCGCTAATGAGATATTTTGGCATCTGTGTGATGCCATTGAGAATGCAGGTTTTCCATGGAAGAGGTTTGTTGGAATAATAACCAATGGAGCGCCATGGATAACAGGGAGGAAAAATGGACTGGTGGCACTTGTTCAAAAAATACTTGAAGAGGAGGGTATAGAGAAGGCCATTGCTCTTCACTGCATTATCCATCAGCAGGCCTTTTGCAGTAAATGCCTGCTGTGTGACAATGTGATGTCTGTTGTTGTGAAATGCGTCGACCAAATCAGATCCAGGGGCTTAAAGCAAAGGAGGTTCCGTGCTTTTTTAGAGGAAATGGAGTCAGAATATGGAGATGTGCTCTATTTCACCGAGGTACGTTGGCTCAGCAGAGGAAATGTCCTGAAAAGATTTTTTGAGTTGAGAGAAGTAGTGAAAGCCTTTATGGAGAAGGATGGGAATGCTGCTTCTGAGTTGAGTGATCACAAATGGCTCATAAACTTAGCTTTTCTCGTTGACATCACACATAAGCTGAATGTACTAAACAAGATGTTACAAGGCCTGGGGCAGCTTATCAGTGCTGCCTATGACAATGTGAGAGCATTCTCCACAAAACTTGTGTTATGGAAATCCCAGCTCTTTCAGACAAACCTTTGCCATTTCCCAGCATGCAAGGAACTTGTGGATGCAGGCATACCATTCAGTGGTGAGAAATATGTTGATGCCACTTTTAAGCTTCCTTCCTTCCTTCCTTCCTTCCTTCCTTCCTTCCTTCCTTCCTTCCTTCCTTCCTTCCTTCCTTCCTTCCTTCCTTCCTTCCTTCCTTCCTTCCTTCCTTCCTTCCTTCTTTCCTTCCTTCCTTCCTTCCTTCTTTCCTTTCTTCCTTCCTTCCTTCCTTCCTTCCTTCCTTCCTTCCTTCCTTCCTTCCTTCCTTCCTTCCTTCCTTCCTTCCTTCCTTCCTTCCTTCCTTCCTTCCTTCCTTCCTTCCCGCCTCCCTCCTTCCTTCCTTCCTTCCTTCCTTCCTTCCTCCTTCCTTCCTTCCTTCCTTCCTTCCTTCCTTCCTTCCTTCCTTCCTTCCTTCCTTCTCCTTCCTTCCTCCCTCCTCCCTCCCTCCCTCCTTCCTTCCTCCCTTCTCCTTCCTTCCTCCCTCCTTCCTTCCTCCCTCCTCCCTCCCTCCCTCCCTCCCTCCCTCCCTCCTTCCTTCCTTCCTTCCTTCCTTCCTTCCTTCCTTCCTTCCTTCCTTCCTTCCTTCCTTCCTTCCTTCCTTCCTTCCTTCCTTCCTTCCTTCCTTCCTTCCTTCCTTCCTTCCTTCCTTCCTTCCTCCTCCCCCACAATTGGTTGTGTAGATCAATTCTTCTGTTATGTTGCCTTTGACACTTTGTTGCTACCTTGCTATGTATATTTAAGTCTAGCAGATAGCAGAAATCATTCTGTATCAATTCCTATATTCTGACTGAATTCACTTTGCATGACATCCTCTAGTTCTATCCATGTTGGCAAAAATTACATGATTTTGTTTTCCTTAGAGATGCATAGTATTCCATTATATACATATATGTATGTATGTATATATATGTATATAAAACATCTTCCTGATCCATTCATCTGTTATTGGGTAGTTGGGAAGCACTGCATAAGTGTGCATTTATCCTTTTGAATTCACGATTTTGCACTTTGGGAATAAATACCAAGAATTTATATTGCTGGGTTGTATAATTGTTCTATTCCAGGAGTCCTAAACTACGGCCCATGGGACATATGTGGCCCACTGAAGACCTTTATCCAGCCTTTTAGGTGTTATCCAGTCTGCTGGGTGGTTTTGCTGCTGCTGCCTGTCCTGCTTAGCTGCTGACTTGTCCCAGGCCCACAGTGCACATGTGTGGGATGAGTGCTGCACTTTCCAACTCATTTAATTTTCTCTGTCTCTTAACACCTTAGTCTCAGGCAGGGCCCTCAAACTATAGCCTGTGGGCCACTATTGTCCTTAGTTTTTCTTTTGTTTGTTTTGTTTTTGGGCCACACCTGTTGACTCTCAGGGGTTACTCCTGACTATGCACTCAGAAATCACTCCTGGCTTGGGGAGACCATATCGGACCGAGCTCTGTCCTAGGCTAGCACGGGCAAGGCAGATGCCTTACCTCTAGCACCACCACTTAGGCCCCTATAGTTTTTTTTTTTTTAATAATCTATAGTCAGGTCCTTCAATATAAGATAATACCCAGATATAACCCCAAACAACAGTGTTCCCCTGACTTTCTTTTCCTGGTATCTTCTTTTGATATGTAAAAGCACACCTGAATTTCTAGGCCTCCCCGCTCCTGGTTTTGGGAAATTGGATTTGGACACTAGAAAAGCAGCACATGGCAGAGAGAGGCCATGAGGCAGAGGCCATGGGGCAAAAAGACAGACTAACTCTGATAAATCTTGAGCTGACTGGCTTGGTATTATTTCTCTGCTGCTACCCTGCTTCATCAGGCTTGTTCTCCTAAAGGGTTAGAAACACGATACCTAGGACAGTCTCACCCAACACATGGATCCGAATGGATATTTATATTTTTATTACAACTGGCTTCCAATGTGTGGAATATTTATATTTTTATTTTACACCCTAACAGTCTGAGGAACAGTGAACGGGCCCTCTGCTTAAAAAAGTTTGAGGAATAGAATCTATTTATTTTTGGAAAAATCTTCCTCTTGCTCCTTTCCATAAAATCAGATGACAGTCCTACCAATAGTGGGTGAAGAATTTTTTCTCATCAAAACTTTATGGGAACTTGTTTTTTTTTGTTTGTTTGTTTGTTTTGTTTTTGGCTACACCTGTGATGCTCAGAGGTTACTCCTGGCTATGCACTCAGAAATCTCTCCTGGCTTGGGGAATCATATGCGATGCCGGGGGACTGAACCGTGGTTCATCCTAGGCTAGCGTGGGCAAGGCAGACGCCTTGCTGCTTACGCCACTGCTCTGTCCAAAGGAAAATTGTTTTAAATAATGACTTACAGATGGAAAGAGAAAGAGAGACAGAGAGAGAGAGTGTGTACAGGGAATTGTCATGAATGTAGTTGATCCTAGTTTGATTCTCAGCAATGCATATGGTCCCTTGAGCAAAGAGCCTGGCATAGCTCCCAAGAACCACTGAGAGTGGCCTCCCAACCAAAACTGACCAGCTAAATAAATAAATAAATTGTATCTTACTTATAAAACTTTCAATAAGGCAAAGAGAAGAGAAAGAACTTCCAGGAGGTCTTTGACTGACTCAGGACAGAGAACTAAGTCAGGGTCCATTACTGGAATTCCCCATTCAGACAAGTCCTCTAGCATACTTATATGTAAAATACGGAGAGTAGCCAGGGACGCTGGCTCTGAGGTTGGCTTCATTTCAGAGGCTGGAACTTCTTAATACAGCAGGATTCCAGAGGTCAGGGTAGGCCCAACTGTCTGATGGCAAAAGCTGTCATTGCCATCTTGGGAGTGAGACACATCTAAGCTGATTCTAGAATAGCACAGGGAGAACATAACTCTATACCAGTTCAAACAGTGCTGGAAGCCAAAGGTCATCATTGACTCGTGGGAAGGAGATTAAGTACCAGTTTGTTCTACTGGATAGTCCTGACATCACCTTAAACCTTTAACCAAAAACCCTGCTCCTGAGAGTAGAGGGTGAGGACTTGCAACTCCTTAGTGCAGAAATCGCTGAATACACCTACAAGGACCTGAAAACCTAATGTAGAATGTAAAACACAAGGGAGCAGTTTTATAAAAGGAGAAGAAAGATTACATCACTGTCATCATGAGTGAGGTTAGAGAAGCAAAGGCTCTGTCCTTAAAGCTTCATCTCAGGAGCCGGAGAGATAGCACAGGATAGGGCATTTGCCTTGCATGCAGAAGGACGGTGGTTGAATCCTGGCATCCCATATGGTTTCCCAAGCCTGCCAGGAGCGATTTCTGAGTGTAGAGCCAGGAGTAACCCCTGAGCACTGCCCAAAAACCAAACAAAACAACAGCAACAACAACAAACTTCATTCCAGAAAGTGGGGTTGAGTGTTATTAGAGCTCTACAACCAAAAACCTAGACTGAAATCCAAATATATGGATTGCATGGATGGGATCTTTCTACTGCTGGATTACACTGACATATGGAGAAGGGAATGTTTTCTGCTGAGATTCTTCAACAAAATACAAGGACCTGGGCTGATAGATTCAAGGGCTAGAGAACACTATTCTCATGCAAAAACCTGGGCTTTTTGAGCAATGCATGGTTGACTAAGCTGAAATAACCCCATAGCACTGAGCTGGGATAAGTTTCAAAGGATCATTGGACACTAGGTGTTATCCTGCCCCCATGCTTTCTTTTTGATTTTTTCCTCATCCTGCAATTCTCAATACTTACTCTGGTCTTGCACTTAGGAATAACTCCTAGTGAGTTTGAGGGACCATAGAGATGCCGAGGATTAAATCCTGGTCAGTTGCATGTGAGGCAAATAAATGCCCTACCTACTGAACTATCTCTCTGGTCCCCATGCATCCGATTCTTATATCTTTGTTCTCTTTTCTGGCCAATCTGACTAAGGAAGACAATATAATAAATAGTCAATATAAGTAGGGTGTGGGAGGAGGGAGATGGGGGTCATTTGTGGTGGGAATGTTGCACTGGTGAAGGGGGGTGTTCTTTTGGTGACTGAAGCCCAACTACAGTCCTATTTGTAATCACAGTGTTTAAATAAAAAAAATCGCAAGTGATAGGTACTCAGAGCTTCTGTTATGTGGGAAAAGTATTATTTTCTTTCAACAGCCACATCAGTTAGAGGAGTTGCCCTTTATTAATATTTATTTTTTCTTTTTTTAATTTTTGGGTCACATCTGGCAGTGCTTAGGGGTTACTCTATGCTCAGAAATTGCTCCTGACAGTCTCAGGGGACCTATAGGATGCTGGGATTTAAACCACCGTCCTTCTGCATGCAAGACAAATGCCCTCCATGCTATCTCTCTGGCCCCATATTTTTACTTTTTAATGAGAAATATTAATAAACTACTATTTGCTTAGCCACTAAAATATATATAAGTAAAATAATAGCAAGATGAACTAACAATATTAATTACTCTACTTATTTTTTTATTTTTTTTAATTATTTATTTAAAGAAAATGAATCACATTGTGGACATAACTGATCACAATACATTTATTTCAGGATGACAGAAAGCAAAGTTATTAAGAAATAGAGGGGCCAGAGAGATAGCATGGAGGTAAGGCGTTTGCCTTTCATGCAAAAGGTTGGTGGTTTGAATCCTGGCACCCCGTATGGTCCCCTGAGCCTGCCAGGAGCGATTTCTGAACATAGAGCCAGGAGTAACCCCTGAGCACTGCCGGGTGTGACCCAAAAAAAAAAAAAAAAAGAAAAAAGAAATAGAAATAGAATAGAGAATTAAAAAAAATGGAAAAAGAAGGGGAGAGAGTTCTTTAGTAGTTATATTTGTGAAAAATTATTGTATCATCAATAAAATCATTAGTGCAATAGCCTATGGTTTGGTATGCTCCCATTTTTTTCCCTCCAGATATGGGAAATACACTGAAACAAAACAAAACAAAAACAAAGATGTGTGTGTGTGGCAATTGTCTTTGTGTAGGCAGCAAAATATGAAAGAAATTGGAAATAAACACCTTTGGCCTAAAAAACAGGGAGATCTTACCCCTGAAGTACTTTGGCATAAGACCAACTCAAGGCTACAGGCATGCTCAATTGTCCAACCCCCTAGTCATCCTCAGTAATTAGCTCTTCAGTCTCAGTTGCTGCTGTTAGGTTTCTGTAGTTATAGATCCTGGTTTCTGTACAGGTCCTGTGTCCAAGACTGGGTGGTGTGTAGTGTCTTCTGGTTCTGTCTCACCATCAGTTATCATTGCAGAGAATCCTGCCCTAAAAGCAGATTATTGCTGTTGCCTGGTTGTCAGAGTGATATAAGAACTGTTTTTAGAGTAAGTCAGTGCTATGGTGGTAGTAGGGCCTTCCTTGGTAGAATTTATGTTCCTGGTGCTGGTGTGGGAAACCATGTTTGTTTCTATAGGTGGTATCCTTGGTTCAGGGGTGAATAGTCAATGTCGAATCAACTGGAGTCTAAGCCAAGCCATTATGCCTAGTGTCTAGGGTGTAAGGTCTCACTGCAGTATAAAAATTTTGTGCTCCCATCTCTATTAGATAAGCATTTTCTTTGCAGCTGTTAATTTTTCTTTTTCTTTTCTTTTTTTTTTTTTTTTTTTTTTTTTTTTGGTTTTTGGGCCACACCCCGCGGTGCTCAGGGGTTACTCCTGGCTGTCTGCTCAGAAATAGCTCCTGGCAGGCACGGGAGACCATATTGGGACACCGGGATTCGAACCAACCACCTTTGGTCCTGGATCGGCTGCTTGCAAGGCAAATGCCGCTGTGCTATCTCTCCGGGTCCACAGCTGTTAATTTTTCTATTTTGATGTGCCAATGTAAAAAGGGACAGTGTCACAGGGAGTTACTAGTGCGTATGGGGGCCAAGGTGTCAAGACAAACAGTCCCCAGAGCATTTTTTTTTTTTTTATTGTGACTGAAGTGCATTACACAATGTGTACACAGACACTCACGTGCCTACATTGGCAGTCAGATAGGTTTGTGGATTATATTTGAATAGCTTTCCCAGGTGATATGGAACAGAGCACTTGAAGAGAAGAAAGGATAAAAGGAAAAAAAATAAGTATAGCTGGCAAATCTGCTGTAAAAGGTCCTCCCACCCTTTTCCCTTTTGGGCCAATCATGTTTGGTAAAGGTAAATTAGATTGAAGAAGGCTTAGCTTAGGTTGTGTGTGTAGTATTTTTATTTTTTTTTGGTCACATCGGCAGCACTCAGGGGTTATTCCTGGCCCCACGCTCAGAAATCACTCCTGGCAGGCTCAGGGGACCATATGGGATGCCAGGATTCGAACCACAGTCCTTCTGCATGCAAGGCAAATGCCCTACCTCCATGCTATCTCTCCGGCCTTATGTGTAGCATTCTTAAGAGCAATCATGTATTTCAAATCAAAATAACCAAGTGACATGGTAATGAGCACTGTCTGGGAGACTATGTCATGAAATTGATTACAGATAAACATTAGTCAATCATTAGTAGGATAAACATATGCATTCATGCAAATCGATTGATGGGTTACAATTAAAAAGCAAGCCTAGATGAGATGAAACATAAAATAAAAAAGGGAGAGAGAGAGAGAGAAAAAAAGAAGACATGGTTAAGCCAGGAAAGGTTTTCCATTTTCTGGTCCAATTCTGTTTGGTAAGGGTAAACTTGACTTTACTGAGGAAAGGCTACATGGAATAGATTGTATATAAAACATTCTAGAAAATATGTGATATGGTAATGAGCACTGTATAGGGAATATATACCATGTATTATTATCCAGTGGGTCATGCGCATCACGATTTCTTTCCTAGAGGCACAATTATGAGCATTATGGTATTATGGTAGACTAAAAAGAGTTGACTTAGTTTGGGAGAAAAGGGCTGATGAGGAGCAAAGGGCTTAGTCTTGGTTTGGGAGAAAAGGGCTGATGAGGAGGAGGGAAAATCTCTTTCCTAAGGTCTGTGAAGGCCCCAGGGCTGGGGTCCTGGTTTGAGGACCACCTGGTAGCATTCAGGGGTTACTCCTGAATTTGTACTCAGGAATCATACCTGGCAGGCTCGGGAGACCATATTGGATGCTGGGGATCAAATCCGGGTCTTTCCCAGGTTGGCAGCATGCAAGGCAAATGCCCTACCACTGGGCTATAGCTCTGGCCCCAAGAATCAGGTTCTGTTCCACTCTGCCCACACCCCCATCCCAAAGATATTTACTTAACCAAAACTTGAGCTCCCTTCCAAGTGAAGTTTCTAGTTCATGTGTTGATAACCTGTGACTTGTAGGAACATGGGGATAGAATTTTCTTCCACACCTTCTCTCTATGATAAGAGGAACAGAGGGCATCTCCTGGAGTTTAATCAATATTGTTGCACCATGGGTTGGTCTTGCCATTGTGAAGCAAATTCATACAATATTGTATAATCGGTATTGTTGCACAATGGGTAGGTCTTGCCATTGTGAAGCAAGTTTGTACAATATTATTGCCATAGAAAAATTGTATTAAGTGCCAATTTACAATGTGAGCTCTTAGGTACTTAAGACACTGGATGGGGGGAGGCAGTAATTGTTAATTGTTACTTGCTAATTTTTCATACTATTCATGAATACATACTACTGAACAGGTTGATGTGAATATCAGGTGAATCTACAAGCAGGTTAAATGACTACATACTTTTGGTCCCAAAACTCCCTCCCCTTTAGGATTCTTTAGATCCCAGGTGTGAGAGGACTATTCTCTGTCCTCCTTTTGACCAACTTCACTCAGCATGATGCAATCGAGGCCCATCTGTGGAGGAACAAATTGCATCATTTGATGTTTTTGTAAAATCAAGTAGCATTTCATTATGTTTATGCACTGTATGTCCCTATGTAGGGACTTTCTTGAACTTTTGTATTGTTCCCAGATTTTGGCTATTGTAATTAGTGCTGTAATGAATGTAAGGGTTTAAATGTTTTTTTTTTTTTTTTTTTTTTTTTTTTTTCTGAATAGAGATTTTGGACCCTTAGGATAGATGATAAGATGTAAAAATCACTAGGCCATATCAAATTTGACTTTCTAGGTTTTTTTTTTTTTTTTTTTTTGGTTTTTGGGTCACACCCAGCAGCGCTCAGGGGTTACTCCTGGCTCCATGCTCAGAAATCGCCCCTGGCAGGCTCGGGGGACCGATCATGTGGGATGCCGGGATCCGAACCACCATCCTTATGCATGAAAGGCAAACGCCTTACCTCCATGCTATCTCTCCAACCCCGGTTTTTTTTTTTTTTTTTGAGCAACAGTTGGTGGTGTTCAGGGATTACTTCTGGTTCTGCACTCAGAAATCACTCCTGGTAGGCTTGGGGGACCATATGAAATGCCAGGGATTGAACCCAGCTTGACTGTGTGCAAGACGAATGTCCTACCAACTATGTAATAATTCTGGCCCCAATATTTTTTTGTTTGTTTTTGGGCCACACTCGGTGTTGCTCAGGGGTTAATCCTGGCTGTCTGCTCAGAAATAGCTCCTGGCAGGCACGGGGGACCATATGGGACACCGGGATTCGAACCAACCACCTTTGGTCCTGGATCGGCTGCTTGCAAGGCAAACACAGCTGTGCTATCTCTCCGGGCCCTGGCCCCAATATTTTTGCCACACCTGGCAGTGCTCAGGGTTTACTCCTGGCTTTGTGTTCAGAAATCACTCCTGGGAGGTTCAGGGGACCTGAGCATGGGATGCCAGGAATTGAACCTGGGTCTGTTCTGGGTCTGCTTCGTGCAAGATAAACACCCTACAGCTGTGCTGTCTCTCCAGACCAATTATTTTTATTATTATTATTATTATTATTATTATTATTATTATTATTATTATTATTATTATTATTATGTGCAAAGTGTTCATTCTCTTTTCCAAAAAGATAAAGTCAACATTACCACCAGCGAAGATCCCTTTGTCTCCACATGTATGCCAATACTGGTTGTTTTCATTCTTTGTGATAGATGTGTATTAATCTCACTGATGTGAGCTGATATATCATTTATTTAATCTCAAAAGTTCTAATCTCATATTTGCTTTTCCCTAATAAATGATGCAGATAATTTTTTATATATCTTTTGATCCTATTGACCACCTGTATATCTTCTTTGAGGAAGTTTCTGCTCATATATTCCCATTTTCTGTTAAATTAGGCTATTTTTATTTCTCATAAAGCTCTACCAGTGCTTTATATATCTTGGATATCAATCCTTTACCAGGTGAGTGGTAGGAAAATATTCTCTCTCAGTCTGTGGGGAGTCTTTTTTTTTTTTTTTTTGCTTGTTTGTTTTTGTTTTTGGGCCACACCTGAGCGTCACTCTCAGGGGTTACTCCTGGCTATGTGCTCATAAATCACTCCTGTCTTGGAGGGGCCATATGGGGCACGGGGGGATCGAACCATGGTCCGTCCTAGGTTAGCGCGTGCAAGACAGGTGCCTTATGCCCTGCGCCACTGCTCCGGCCCCAAATGTTATATGAATCTTTTTAAATTCTGTTTGTTGTTTCTTTTTTTTTTGGGCCACACCCGGCAGTGCTCAGGGGTCACTCCTGGCTGTCTGCTCAGAAATAGCTCCTGGCAGGCACGGGGGACCATATGGGACACCGGGATTCGAACCAACCACCTTAGGTCCTGGATCGGCTGCTTGCAAGGCAAACACCGCTGTGTTATCTCTCTGGGCCCACTGTTTGTTTCTTTTGCAGTAAAGAGGATTCTTAGTTTAATATAGTCTGATATGTTGTCTTTGCTTGGTCAGTGGTATTGAATCATTGAAGTACCTCTAGACTTAGTGTCATAAAGTGTTCTACTTATGGGGCCGGGCGGTGGCGCTCGAGGTAAGGTGCCTGCCTTACCTGCGCTAGCCTAGGAGACGGACCGCGGTTCGATCCCCCGGCGTCCCATATGGTCCCCCAAGCCAGGAGCGACTTCTGAGCGCATAGCCAGGAGTAACCCCTGAGCGTCACCGGGTGTGGCCCAAAAACCAAAAAAAAAAAAAAAAAAAAAAGTGTTCTACTTATGTTTCCTTTTTAATCTATGGATTCAGGTTTAAATGGCTTTATATATAGATCTTTAATTCATTTTGACTTGAATTTTGTGGATTGCATTAGAAAGGGATCTGAGTTCTTATTTTTGTTTGTTTGTTTTTTTGGATCACACCCTATGGCGCTCAGAGTTTACTCCTAGCTTTGTGCTCAGAAATCACTTCTAATAGGCTTGGGGGACCATATGGGATGCCAGGATTCGAACCACTGTCCGTCCTGAATCAGCTGTGTGCAAAGTAAAAGCCCTACCACTGTGCTATCTCTCTGGCACCCATGAGTTCATTTTTTTTCTGTATAGAAATAAATAATTTTCCCAACACCATTTATTGAAGAGGTTTTTTGAAGTTACACTTCATTTTTTTGCTCCTTTTTTGAGCAAATATACGTCCATTTACCTAAGGTTCTATCTCTGAACTCTCTATTCTTTTTGTATGCAAGACTTAATCTAGTACCACACTGTTTTGATTACTATAACTTTATAGTACAGTTTGAAATTAGGGAAAGTGAAGCCTTCCATCTTCTCACCCCAGGATTGTTTTTAATCTTTGGGGAGATGTCTTTTAATCCAAATAATAGTGTTTTGTATATGTCTTAAAAATGTCATGGGCAGGGCTGGCGAGGTGGCGCTAGAGGTAAGGTGTCTGCCTTGCAAGCACTAGCCAAGGAAAGATCACGACCGTGGTTCGATCCCCCGGCATCCCATATGGTCCCCCCAAGCCAGGGGCAATTTCTGAGCTCTTAGCCAGGAATAACCCCTGAGCATCAAATGGGTGTGGCCTGAAAAACAAACAAAAAAAATGTCATGGGCATTTTTATAAGGTTCTTATTGAATCTATACAATGCTGTGGCCAAGATGTCATTTTGACAGAATTAATTCATTCAATCCATGAACAGAGAATTTGTCTTCATTTCCTTGTGTTCTATTTTATTTCTTTCTTTATTTTAAAAATTATTATTCTGTCT
Organism: Suncus etruscus; assembly: GCF_024139225.1. NCBI lineage: Eukaryota > Metazoa > Chordata > Mammalia > Eulipotyphla > Soricidae > Suncus > Suncus etruscus. The sequence continues at coordinate 7,575,093 of NC_064853.1, forward strand.
TTTGAGTCATATCTGACAGTGTACAGGATATTCTCCTGGCTCTGTGCTCAGAAGCCACTTGGGAGGGGCTCTGGGGACCAGACAGACTACTGGGAATCAAACTCACGTTGGTTGCATGTAAGACAAGTGCCTTACCCACAGTACTATCACTCTGGTCTTCTTTTCTTTTTGTTTCTTTTTGGTTTTTGGGTCACACCCAGCAGTGCTCAGGAGTTGTTCCTGGCTCTATGCTCAGAAATCACTCCTGGCAGGCTTAGGGGACCATATGGGATGCTGGGATTCGAACCATCGTCCTTCTGCATGCAAGGCAAACGCCCTACCTCCATGCTATCTCTCCGACCCTTATTTTATTTTTCAATTAGTGATGTATGTTTTCTTTTTACAAGTCTTTTTTTATCTCTTTCGTTAAGTTGGTATCTAAGTACTTGATTTTCTGAGGTATAATTATGAATGGTATTTTTATTTTTATTTTTTTGTTTTTAATTAGTTGAATACATAACAATAGTAGGGATTTGTAAGGTATCCTTTTCCACAACACCCTTAACTAAGCTTCCTCTTGAAATGTGAAGCCTACCTGGGATGGTCATACCCACCTACACTTGGTCTATGGTTTTGAATAAGGGAGATATAAGGTGCTGCCTGAGGGGAGGCAAGAAAGCATCAGGAAGGGAAACAGACAGACTTCCTGAGAGAAAGACATGTGTTATGTAGATATGGTGCAGAGGCTGCATATGGCAGACAGGGCATGGGAATAAAAGTGAGCTAACTCTGATGATACTTTAACTGACTGCTTGTGAATTATTTCTCTGCCATTATCCTGCATATTCAGACCCACTGGCAGAAAGGGCTACAGACATGGTGCCTGGGATGGCCTCACCCAACACGTGGACTTTTATTTATGCTTTATATTTTATTTAATTAACAGGGATTAAGTTGGGAATCTATTCAAAATTGTGGGTAATATTGTAGAGTCTTGAAGTGAACCAGCCACCTAGTCAGTAAATTGGAACATAGTTTAAGTTGGCAGATTGCTTCCTATCTGATTGAACTCTTCCTTTTGAGAGTAATTAACTTAAAGAGTGGTGTCTCCTTATTTTGGGAAATCATACCAAGTTAAACCTGTATGGCACAAAAGCTTGCACTGGGTATTTATTAAAGAGTATTTCAATGAAAGCAAAAAAAGGAATTAGATTGCTGTAAAGATTATAATTCCACTCCTTCCTTCCTTCCTTCCTTCCTTCCTTCCTTCCTTCCTTCCTTCCTTCCTTCCTTCCTTCCTTCCTTCCTTCCTTCCTTCCTTCCTTCCTTCCTTCCTTCCTCCCTCCCTCTCTCCCTCCCTCTTTCCTTCCTTCCTTCCTCCCTTCCTCTCCCTCCCTCCCTCCCTCCCTCCCTCCCTCCCTCCCTTCCTTCCTTCCTTCCTTCCTTCCTTCCTTCCTTCCTTCCTTCCTTCCTTCCTTCCTTCCTTCCTTCCTTCCTTCCTTCCTTCCTTCCTTCCTCCCTCTCTCCCTCCCTCTCTCCTCCCTTCCTCTCCCTCCCTCCCTCCCTCCCTCCCTCCCTCCCTCCCTCCCGCCCTCCCTCCCTCCCTCCCTTCCTTCCTTCCTTCCTTCCTTCCTTCCTTCCTTCCTTCCTTCCTTCCTTCCTTCCTTCCTTCCTTCCTTCCTTCCTTCCTTCCTTCCTTCCTTCCTTCCCTCTCTCCCTCTCTCCCCCACTCCCCCCTTTCCTTCCTTTCCTTTCCCTTCCCTTTCCTTTTCTTTTCTTTCTTTTTTTTGAGCCACACCCAGCAGCGCTCAGAGTTACTCCTGGCTTTGTGCTCAGGAATCACTCGTGGCAGGCTCAAGGGGCTATAGGGGATGCTGGGGATCAAACCTGGATAGTCTGATGCAAAGCAAATTCCCTACTGTTGCAAGTCAGCCCCTGAAGAGGTTGACTGATGGAGGGATGGAGGATGAGGCCTTTCTCTTCCAGCTCGGAGCACGCGTCTGCCACCCTGTCTAGCCGACGGTTCTGAGGTGAAACGGCGGATAAACAGCTCGCAGACAGTCAGGCTTGTGGAAATATTAGCTTTATTTGGTGAACAAGACTGAAGTTCAAAGACTCAGCCTCAGTTCCAGCAAAAAGCCTCTCGCCTTCCACAGACCCTTGTTTTTATCCCCCAGAATCAGGTACCACCCAATGGTGGGATCAGATACCAACCAATGGTGGAAGCAGAATCAGGTACTACCCTAGGGTGGGGGCAGAATGCCAGGTCACACCCTAGGGTAGGGCACAATCACCAATTAGGTGATTGTCAACCTCTTCAGGGGCTGACTTGCAACACCTACCAGCTTTGCTCTCTCTCCGTCCCTCCACTCTTTAGTTTCTGAATGTATCGAGGTGAAATTTCTAAAATGTAGATTCATCTCACTGGGGAGCAGTGAGGTGATCTGATGATTGTCCCCATTGGCACTTTGTATATCGTTGATGGTCTTTCTGCATGGCTCATACAGCAACTGGCAGGGCAATTGTCTCCTAGGGAGAAATGGTTGTGATTTTCCTGATATCTCATTTTTTTCAGGGGGGAGGTTTTGGGGGTGGCGTAACACCCAGTGGTGCTCAGGAGTTACTCCTGGAAGACTTGGGGACTATAGGAGTTGCTGGGGCTCAAATGTGGGTCATCTATGTACAAGGCAAACGTCATTCATTCTGTGCTAGTGCTCCAGCTCCCCATATCCTGACTTTTTATCAAGTTGTTCACTCTTCATGGCTTTGGAAAAGAGAGCAATTGAATTCTCAGTGCTTCCAAGTCTGAACAATGAGAGAGAACTTAGAAATGATGGTCTGGGGGCGGAGAGATAGCATGGTGGTAGGGTATTTGCCTCACATGCATAAGGTCAGTGGTTCAAATCCCAGCATCCCATATGGTCCCCAGAACCTGCCAGGAGCGATTTCTGAGTGTAGACCCAGGAGGAACCCCTGAGCGCTACGGGGTGTGATCCAAAAACCAAAAAAACAAAACAAAAAGAAATGATGGTCTGAAGAATTGTAGCCAGGTATTGGAGAAAATAAGAATTAAAAGTCCAGTCAGTTAAAAGATAGAAAATAAAACTTTAAAGCCAATGTACAAGACTAGACTCAGACAACCACAAAGGAATACCACTGAAACATAATTTTCTCTTTTCACAACTATCTCTGTTACTATAAAAGATAGCCATAGTACTTTATAAATTATTTTTTAATAAGTTTGGACAGATTCTCTGCATAGTTTTAATAATAGTAGAACAAGTAATCTAGGCTCTTTTAAATCTGCCTTACTGGAATGATTCATAAGGGATCTCATTTTGTTTGTTTTTTGGCTTACATGGGCAGTACTTGGGGGATACTCCAGTCTCTGTGCTCAGAAGTAGGACCTTTCAGTGTTGGTAATCAAACCTGCATGCAAAGCAGGTGCATGCAAAGCATGCGCTCAGCAAACAGTTCTTTCTCCAGCTCCTCAAGGTATTTTTTTTAACCTTGATTGATTAATTGATTGATTGTTTGTTGGGCCACACCCAGCAGTGTTCAGGGATTACTCTTGGCTCTGCAATCAGTAATCGCCCTTGGTAGGCTGGGGATCAGATGGGATGCCGGGAATCAAACGGGTCCCTCCCAGGTCAGCTGCATGCAAGACTATGCTATCTCTCTGGCCCCTATCTCATCAAGTTCTAATCTTAAAATATTCTTGAGGTTAAAAAGTCAAGTCAAAAATTTGCCTTCAGACATCTACACCATTAGAGATATATGCTTTTTTAGAATTCTCCAGAATATCTAAAAACCTGAGATGGTCTTCACTCAACTGGTGAGGTTATAAACAAAGCCACAGGCCAATTTTTCCACCAGTGGATTTATTGGTTACTTTAAAATCAGTCTTACAAAAACCAAAGTAACAAAATAAGTATTATTGGGAACTGTGGAATTAGTTCAAAGGGCTGGAGCACATTCTCCACATGTAGAAAAGGATTTTATGCCTGCAATCACTTATGCCAGGAGTGATTCCTGAGCATGGATTCAGAAGCGCCCCTTGGGCACTGCCTATGTGGCCTCCAAACAAAACAAAAAATAAGCCAAAGCAAAAAACCAAACAAACCAAAGCAGTAAGTAAGGAAGAGGCTGGGGGATTGTATAGTGGGTAAGGACTGCTTTGCATTTGACCAGCCTTGGTTAGATTCATAACCACCCATATGATCCCTCAAAACTTCCAGGAGTGACCCCTGAGTGCAGAACTAGGGATAAATTAAGAGTACAATCAGTGGGATCCCCCAAATTAAATAAAGAATACAATCTACAATAGTTTTATTTTTTTGGGGGGCACATGCAGTGTCTTTCAGGGGTTACTCTTGGTTCTGCACTTAGACATTACTCTGGAAGGCTCAGAAAACCATATGGAATGCTGGGTATTGAACCTGGGTTGACTAAATGCAAGGTAAATGTTCTATCCCCTGTATTATTGCTCCAGCTTTAACAATAATTTCTCAAAGGATTCTGGTCATATCTGAATCTGTTAAATTCTCATATCATTCACTGCTACTGTAACAGAAGAAACGGGTAACCCTTGAGATATCAGAGGGATGGACACTTTTATTTATGCATACATAAAAAAAGTCAGAATAAAGCCCCAAACTCAGTTCACAAAGAGCTTTTATTTAATTTGTTTCTAAACATTAAGTGACATTGCATCTAAATTGATGTGCTCTTTTTTGGGGGGGGTCACACTCGGTGGTGCTCAGGGGTTATTCCTGGCTCTGTGCTCAGAAATCGCTTCTGGCAGGCAAGGGGGACCATATGGGATGCTGGGATATGAACCACCATCCATCATCCTTGGTTGGCTGAGTGCAATGCAAATGTCCTACCGCTCTGCTATCTCTCCGGCCCTAAATTGATGTATTCTTATAGGGGTGACAGTATTAAACAAAAATGAAGTTATCAAATGGCTGTGTGGTCCAGGAACTCAAAGCACTATTACTGTCAATACTGTGACTTTTGTGGGGAGTGTTTTCGACTGCCAGGTCTGCCAGGTCTTCTGGAAATATAAGAAGACATTGATGGTGTGTGTGTGTGTGTGTGTGTGTGTGTGTGTGTGTGTGTGTGTGTGTAAGGTGTCTGCCACACTCACTCCAAAAAAATCCTGTTGATATTAGCCCAAGTACTGGCATACCTGGAGTTTGTTTTGATTGTTATCTCTGCTGAGAATTGTAAAGGAGTGGTGAGGCAAGGACATAGGCAATATGATGATTATGGATGATGGATGCAGCAGGCATGGCTTTGGCAGGGTGACGAGTTGTCTCAACCTCTCTTCCTGAGATTGCCAGCTTTCAGCTACATGAATGGTATACCTATATTTTCTCGTGGCTTGGTTTATATTTCTTTCAAGAACTTAGTGAGTCTGGACCAGGCCCAGAGCAGCTATAGTGACTGCATTTTTAAAGAGTTCTTTTTCTTTTTTAATAAGGCCACATTGAAATATAGAGTTAAAAAGTTGTTGATAGTTGATAGGGCTGGAGCAGAAAGGCATCTGCCTTGCCAGTGCTAGCCTAGGATGAACCGTGATTGATTCCCCTGGCATCCCATATGGTCCCCCACGCCAGGAGCGATTTCTGAGCTCATAGCCAGGAGTAACCCCTGAGCATCACCAGATGTGGCCCAAAAAACCAAAAAAAAAAAAGTTGAGGTTCAGTGTGTTATGGCCTCCATTAGAACACACATACAGTCACCCTCACTTAGTTTATGTAAATTTTTAATCTTGTTTGACTCTTTCTCACTCTTTCACTCTCCATTCTCCTATATTTTCTTTTTTTTTTTTTTTACAATTTTTACAAATATTTGTTTATTTTAATGAAGCTAGTACAGAAAATGTCCATTTAAATTCCATCTCCCAGGCCAGAAAATACAAACAAAATAAAAAAAGAGCAGTGTTCAGTTGTATATACTGCTGTATGAATAGCTTTAACTGCTAATGAAAGAACTTTTCTGGGATCTTCTGACAAGCTTTTTTTTTTCTCATTAATCTTAAAATGCTTTCTCCAGTGAAGCCACCTTTGAAGTTAGTCATGACTCTCATCACAACTGTCATTTTGTTTTCAATCTGATCTTCATCTTCATCTTTTTTTTTTTTTTTTTGGTCCATACCCTCAGATTTTAAAAGTAGCTTCAAGTTAATAAAAGGTCATTTTCCACAGTTCAGTTCTGAAAAACTTTCATCTCCCACTGAAAGTCATAGTCCAGGAATGAAGCGATCACATGCTAGAACATCAGGGCCAATAGGAAAGTCATTATGGACACAACACTCCCATTGGTCGGTCCTATTTATCACAAGTCTGAAAATGCACAGTCCCTGCAAAAGGTGGACACTTTATGCACATGTCATTTCTAAATGGAGAGCAATGTGAAGGGGCTGAGGTCTGATCACCAAAAGTCAGCACAATGAAAACAAATGATAATGAATAATGGGCACTAGAATTCAAAATATCACATGTTTTAAAGAAACTAGGTGCTTGTTCTCAAATTTTTTGAGCACCACATTACAAAAGAACTATTTTTTAAAAATAAAAAAGGGTTGAGGATAAAGAAAAAAAAATAAAAGAATATCTAAATCCTTGAGTGACCCCTTGTTTGTTCCTGATAAACGTCAATCACATCTTCTTCCTCTATTCCCAGTTCTTTTGGAGTGTATCAACAATTCTCTGACTTTCAAAGAGAAACCTGAGTGAATTCATTGGAACTTTGTCTTTGACAGTAAGATTCTTTGAGTTTCTTGAGATGTGTGGTCATTTTCACTTTAAAGTGAATCTCACCGCTATCCTATCCAATAACTTTGAGTTTTATGTATTCTCCTTCCTTGTTATCTCCCAAGTCCTCAGTTGAAGGGTTTGCCTCCTGATTGACATGGTGCTGCTGCCTCCCCTGGGGTGTCCGCATAGCTGTGGCCTCGGGCAGGCAGAACCTCGCTGGGGCTCCTCAGACCATCTCTGGCCTCTCCTGTATTTCCTAATCAAAATTCCCTTTCTTCAAAAAACTGAAAAATAAAATAAACACACATAGCCTGAATTGGATCCAGTTTTGAGGGACACATACTAGTAGCATTGCTGTTTGTCAGGCTCATGGCAAAGTATGTGACCTCCAGTGCACAAAATTATTGAGAAGGAATGGGGGGGGCAGATAATAAGCACCTCTACTAATGCCCCGATTTGAATATGTGACCCCATTGGTTTTCCCCAAGTTCTCATTTATATAAGCTGTAACCATTCATATAGAATATATTCAACTTGACTGGTGTACAACCAATTAGATAAACAGAAATGGTGAAGGGCCAGGAACACACAACTTATATAAACTCAAGACACCATGTCCAGTTTGCTATATTGGATATAGAGTTTCTTGTTGGATTTCTGTGACTGCTGCTGCTAAAGATTCCATTGAATAGTCAGTGTGTAGAAATGTATCGACATGAACGATGAAATAAAGAGCTGTCACACTGGAGCCAACTAGTCAGTGTCTGATTTTTTGCATGTTATCCACAAAGAAACCTGGAGTTCCAAGTGTGCAATAGGCAGTTCAAACACTGAAACTGAAAGAAACATGTGTGGGCCAGGAATCAAGTATGTGAGCCTGGTTATCACAACACCACCAACAATAATATCCACAACAACAACAAAGCAAAGAGCAGGGGGCAAAACCCACTATGAATCTCAGGCCTAAAAACCACTATAAATCTGTCTGTTCAGTCAGCAAAACAGCCCTTTTCACAAAAACATGAGCAACTTGCCAAAATTGGGTAGAGCCAGGACTCAGGTAGCAGAGGTCTCAGACCTAGTCTGAGCATCTCTGAGCTTTTCCAACCTCAGCACCTGTAACATAGTGAATTTGCTAACTATGGGCTGTGAAGCTGAAGCTAGCAGATGATGGCTGTTAGCAACATCCCTGGCATTTCTTCTTCTTATAAACCAACCCACTTACAGACTTTGCCTCATTCTCTTTGGGGATTAGAATTTCTCCAGACTGAAAACTCTTGCCCTGACATCACTCTTCATTCCACTGTGCTGGTGATTTGAGAGGTCAGATTGTGAAACTGCCAGCAACCTTTGACCTAACCCAGATAGGCGTGTGAGCCCAGTGTCTTTGTCTGCTGCCCCTCATTCATGGACTGAGCCCCCAGCCCCAATTAGGACTCCAGGGATCAAGCCTCCTGTCCTCTGATGTTGTCTTGAGCCAAGGTAAACCCATGAGGCTGAGGCAGCCAAGCTTGGTGGATAGCTGGCTTTCATCTCAAACATGACAGCATTAGAGCTGAGAGTTGCATGAAGGAAGAATTGAGCCTGGCTGAGACTTGGGAATAGCACATGCAAAGGTCCTGTGGCCTTCTGAGCAGGCCCAGGAAGAGCAAGTGTAGAAATTCAGGGCAGAGGGAGGCGGGGCTTGGGTGATGAGAAGAGAGGGCGGTACTGGAGGGGCTTGAGTGCCCCGTAGGCCTTTTGGAGGGGCTGGGCCAGGCTACAAGGAGAATGCAAACTCTGACCCAAAGCTGTTCAGGTTGCAAAGGTCACACTCTCCTCTTCATGGCCCTAGAACCAGTCCTAGAACTAGTCTTCACCTGATTGTGACTCATCTGGGCTGGACCAAGACTTTTGAAAGATGGGGAGATATAAGTGGAGGTTGGCTATCCCCACCTGTAATCCTCAATGGCCCATTCCTGCCTCAGCCTCCTCCCAGCCTCACCAGTGGTGGAGACAGCATGCTGGGCCTCCTTCTGCCCTGGGCCGGCCTCTCAGTGGCCTGTTTATTCTTTGCAGGTATTCCACTGTGGGTGTTCTTCAGTCATTTCTTCCTGATCGAAATCCCCGCAGGGATCAGCCATCCCAACAGGCTTCGGGTTTACCATTGTCTCTTTGAACTGCTATTTACATGGGTGAGTGACAGGCTGCTGGGCAAAGCAGGCATGATTCTGACAAGAGATGTTTTTCTGGAAACTGGGTTTAATGGATGAATAGGCAGGGTAGGGAAGCCAGAGGAGAGAGGGAGGGAGGGAGGGAGAGAGAAAGGGAGGGAGGGAGGGAGAAAAAGGGAGGGAGGGAGGGAGACAGAGAGAGACAGAGAGAGAGACAGAGAGAGACAGAGAGCAGGATTTTGGGATTTGGGTCTAGGGTAAGAATTCAGTCAGATAGAAGACCAGGGAAAAGGGATACGCAGGAAGGGCAACAGGACAGTTCAGCCAACAGTTTTTCCAGCGAAGCCACCTGGGAAATGCATGCAGCCAGAGTCTGGGAGAAACAGCAGCAGCAGCAGCAGTCAGGCCAGCAGCACCAGCAAAGCACCAACCAGCATTCCTTCCCCACTCACCCCTTGCAACTGCCACAGAATGACAGTTAACATCTTTATGGATGTTGCAATTAATCTAGGATCTCTCCCTTTCACCATAAATCGAAAAAGTTTTGAGGGCAGGAATTATATCCATGTATTGCTTCACACTGGGATCAAGTTTCAGGTAGGTCAGATCCAAAGGGTAGCAGCCAATAGCGTCATCAATCTGCGCAGAACAGCCTGGAATTTGTTGGTTCTCCTTAGCCAAAGGGCTTCAGCTGAAAACGTCATCAGACTGCGCAGGCAGTCTGATATAGGTTGGTTTCTTTGTAGGTTCAGGATCCCAGTCTAAGGAGCTGATTGAGGCTCATCAAGATAGGATGGAAGTTAGCAGCATGTTCCTTTACGGTAGGGTTGGCACTCCATTGTCAAGGAGACAGAAAAGAAAAAGAAACCTTATTTAGTATAAGTAACGATCACACTTACCAGAATTAAATTCATATTTTTGCAAATTGAATGCAATGTAAAAATAGCCTGAAATAAAGAAAATTTGAGACACCAAGAAAGAAACTATTTACAACAAAGTGCAGAGAATTACTGAAAATTTTACAAAAAATAATCTAAACCTATAATTAACTTGAAGTGTAAGCTTTATTGATTAGGGTGAAGTAATCTAGGTACTTCATGTTGACATGGGGTGATACGGGGTTGTCAGAGTTTCACTTCTTGATATCAATCTAACATAGGAAGGGGACAATAACACATTGGGATCTTATTTGTTAAAAAAAATGACTACATTTTAATTACTGTACGAAAAGTTTAATTACAGCGGAGCTTGGAAGCAAGGTGATTTTTTCCAAGGGTCTCTTAAAATGATGAAAAACTTAAATAGTCTTTCTGGGTTTCAAGAGGTGGCCAGTTCTAATAAGACATAGTAGAACCCATAGTTTCTCTTTTGGGGCTATTGTCTGTAGAAATATATGCATAGCTTTTCCCTCTGATGATCAAGTTTCATGCTACACAATCATTGTCAATTTTCACCCAAATAGGTGAATTGTCTTTTGAGCTTGTAGGCCTTCCTGAAAGTGTTTTCTGCAGCTGTATAGGATTCTCCTTGTGGCAGACTTATAACATTTAGAGAAAACAACGATACAGATAGAAAATCTAGTGGAGGCATTCCTTGTTTGTTTGTTCCCCCCCCCCCCCCAATAAATGGGTTTAAGAGTCCTATGTGCAAGTTAAACAGTAGTTTGTCCTGGAAGATTATAAGGTATACCTGCAAGGTGTTTAATTTGCCACTCATTACAAAAAGATCGAAAAGTCTATGGTGTATGTTGGTTCATTTTCATCTTCATTGTATTAGGAATACCCATAACAGAAAAGCATTGTAATAAAAAGGAACAGATGGGATTAGCTCTTTCTGACGTTCCCCCTCATCCCACTGATTTTGACTTGTCCCCTTCTCCTAAGTCTTCATGGGCACAAGAAAGAGCTTCTGGGTCAATGACCAGCCACAAAGGTTGATGGGTATTTGCTCAAACCTGTATCCTCATCCTTGGGGACTCCTGTGCACTCCATCTTTTTCTGGGGTTACTCTAAGGGGACTAGTACGTTCCTAAATGCTAAGAATGAGTCCTGGGGCTTTCTCACAGACTCCCCACTCCGGGAGACCAAGGAGAGGAAGAGCCTTGGGAATCTCTGACCTCATTGCTACCTCCCTGCCCAGGAATGACATCAAATAAACACAAAACAGTTTGGGAAGGAGGAGAGAGGAGAAAAGTGACAGTAGATGGATTTGACAGTGCTGGTCTTTGGCTTTGGAGCTCTGGGAGACTCAATGTCTGGTAGAGAATGGTGGAGACGAGGTGAGGTGTCCACAGATGGCAGAGGGAAAGTGGGCACCCACTTTTAGCTTCCTATTCTTGGAGAGCGGGGTGCCCTGTGCTTGAAGGGAGGAATCTCATTGGTGGGGAATCCTGAGATCATATCTCCCTCCTCCAGGTTCTGCTCATGCAAGATAAAGCTTCTTTTCTGCAGCTGTTCTGACCTTAACACTCTTTTCATAGGCTGGTTCCCAACAGAGTGACTCAGTTTCCTCATCTGAAGAAGAGGGGGGATGGTGGAAATTACAGCCTTAAGTCAGTGGCATTTTGTGGGAAAACATGAGCTAAACCTTTTGATCATTTTTTGGTTGTGTGTGTGTGTGGGGAGGACAGGTGACTTAGACATGCTACTCTTTTGTTGGCTCTCTCCTCCCCCCCCCCAGGAACATGAGATCTGTAACTTCTGTGATACTCTAGAAATCAATCAATGGTAAAGCCGAAGGTGGTCCATGGACTCTGTATTCTGGGTTTGGTGTCTCCTAACAGGGAAGAAAATTTGATAACCAACAAGCAACTATGCCCTCCATACTCAGACTACTTGAAGGGGTATCAAGTGCTATGCAGAGAATGAAGCAGACATTAGGGTGCAGAAACCTGAGTATTTTGGTTTGCTGTACCCCAAGAGTGAAAAAAAGTATAAGAAGCCCATGAATTTGGAGGGTGACAAACTCCCCTCAGGTAGGACAGTGCTGAGCTCAATGGTAAAGTCTTTGCCTTGCATATGTGAGGCTCTCGTTTCCATGCCCAGCACTGCGTGTTTCTTCCAGTACTTCTGGCAGGAACTCTTAAATACGGTACCAGGGCTATTCCAAGCACAGCCAGCCATATTCCAAAATCAGAAAAACAGCGACTGGAGTGATAACACAGCTGGTAGGGTGTTTGCCTTGCACCCCACTAACCTGAGTTTAATCCCTGGCATCCCATATGGTTCCCAGAGCCTTCCAGGAGTAATGTCTTTTTTTTTTTTTTTTTTTTTGGGTCACACCCGGTGGTGCTCAGGGGTTAGTCCTGGCTGTCTGCTCAGAAATAGCTCCTGGCAGGCACGGGGGACCATATGGGACACCGGGATTCGAACCAACCACCTTTGGTCCTGGATCGGCTGCTTGCAAGGCAAACTCCGCTGTGCTATCTCTCCGGGCCCAGGAGTAATGTCTGAGTGCAGAGCCAGTAGTAACCCCAGAACAGTTACCAAACATTGCCACATTGCCCAAAACCCAAAACAAACAAATAACCAGCCCCAAAGAACTGAAAAACAACAAACCAAAACAAACCAACCAAACAAAAAATCAGAAAAACAAACCCACTTGATTTCAGTCCTGTTTAATGGTAAAGCACTATATTTCACTATAATGGGGTGACAATGCAATGTGGTGGAAGCAGATCCTGGTGTTGGTGGTGGCTAGGGAAATCGGACTTGACAGATTATTAGCAATGATAGCAGATAGTATCAAAAGCTTGGGCTCAGAACCAAAGAGATATCACAGCAGGTAGGGCTGTAGCCTTGCACATGGCTGTCCCATGTCAGAATCACAGCAGGATTTGAGAACTGCCAGTGTAATTCCCGAGTGCAGAGCTGTTGCAAGTCAGCCCTTGATGGGGTTGACTGATGGAGGGATGGAGGATGAGGCCTTTCTCCTCTAGCTCGGACCACGCGTCTGTTACACTGTTCAGCCCGAGGTTCTGAGATGAATGCGGTGGGAAGAAAGCCAACAGGCTTCCGAAGAAGAGGCCAAAGCCAAAAGGCCCCAGAATAGGCCCCAGGAAATAAAAGCTCTTCGCTTTTCACAGACCCTTGTTTTATACCCCAGAATCAGGTACCACCCAATGGTGGGGGCAGGTACCACCCAATGGTGGGAGCAGAATAAGGTGCCACCCTAGGGTGGGAGCAGAATGCCAGGTCACACCCTAGGGTAGGGCACAATCACTGATCAGGTTAGGGTCAGTAACATAATAATCCCATTGAAATATTTATATACACAATACAGAGTCAGCAGTAACCCCTGAGCATTGTCAAATGTGGCCCAAAACAACAACAATAACAAACTTGGGCTCACCTTTCTTTCATTGGAAGAGTGCCTAGCCCATGCTAGGTTGATCACATGTCAAAAAAGTCAGGTGTATAGAATCTCATGGACTTGAATGACCTCAACCTTAAAAACAAGCAAAATAGTATTCTTCTGTAACCAATGTATTTTATTTAAGGTCCTCAAAATCATGCAGAGACACCAAAAACCTAAGTGGACTGAGATCAAGTAAGGGGTTTGAGAAAGACCACTGGCAAGAGACAGCATGTGCTGAAGAGACAGGAGCGGAATGGTGGGATTTGTTTGCACGGGGCAATTCATGGCACCATAGGGGCTCTTTGGTCATTGGTCTGAGAACAGAGCCAGGAGGAAGCCCTGAGCACTGCTGCTGTGTGGCCTACCAAAGCAATAAGATGTTTTTTTTTTTTTTCTTTTTGAGTCACACCCGATGATGCTCAGGGGCCTATTCCTGGCTATGAGCTCAGAAATCACTCCTGGCTTGGGGGACTATATGGGACTCCGGAGATCGAACCGTGGTCTGTCCAGGTTAATGTGTGCAAGGCAAACCCCCTACCATTGTGACACTGTTCCAGCCCCAAGCAATAAGATTTTTTTTAATAAAGAGAATGCTTTTATGGTAGAGCCTCCTTTACTCAGCTATGACAATTTTTATATGCTAAAGGAGCAAGAAGAGCATAAAAAGGCTCCCCTCAACCCAGTACTGTGAACCAACTTTTCTTTTTCTCTTTCTTCCTTCCTTCCTTCCTTCCTTCCTTCCTTCCTTCCTTCCTTCCTTCCTTCCTTCCTTCCTTCCTTCCTTCCTTCCTTCCTTCCTTCCTTCCTTCCTTCCTTCCTTCCTTCCTTCCTTCCTTCCTTCCTTCCTTGCTTTCTTGCTTGCTTGCTTTCTTTCTTTCTTTCTTTCTTTCTTTCTTTCTTTCTTTCTTTCTTTCTTTCTTTCTTTCTTTCTTTCTTTCTTTCTTTCTTTCTTTCTTTCTTTCTTTCTTTCTTTCTTTCTTTCTTTCTTTCTTCCTTCCTTCCTTCCTTCCTTCCTTCCTTCCTTCCTTCTTTCTTTCTTTCTTTCTTTCTTTCTTTCTTTCTTTCTTTCTTTCTTTCTTTCTTTCTTTCTTTCTTTCTTTCTTTCTTTCTTTCTTTCTTTCTTTCTTTCTTTCTTCTTTCTCTTTCTTTCTTTCTTTCTTTCTTTCTTTCTTTCTTTCTTTCTTTCTTTCTTTCTTTTTCTTTCTTTCTTTCTTTCTTTCTTTCTTTCTTTCTCTCTCTCTCTCTATTTCTTTCTTTCTTTCTTTCTTTCTTTCTTTCTTTCTTTCTTTCTTTCTTTCTTTCTTTCTTTCTTTCTTTCTTTCTTTCTTTCTCTCTCTCTCTCTCTCTCTCTCTCTCTTTCTTTCTTTCTTTCTTTCTTTCTTTCTTTCTTTCTTTCTTTCTTTCTTTCTTTCTTTCTTTCTTTCTTTCTTTCTTTCTTTCTTCTTTCTTTCTTTCCTTATTTTTTTGTTTTTGGGCCATATGCAATGTTACTCACTGGGATTGGGAAATGCAGGTTCCGAAACAATGTTGATACAGGAAATTATCCACACATGTTAGGAAGATAAAACAAGTTCAGGAACTTCCATACAAGCTACCTGCAAGCAGGCAAAGGCTACTGGCAGGCAGACAGGCTAGGAACCAAAATGGGAAGGAAATATCTCTGACCCAAGGTCTTTATTAGGAAGAGTAGGTCTATCCCTATGTGTGGAAAACAGGTAAGGATAGGGGTCAATTCAGAGGTACTTTCCACCTTGGCAGGATAAGCACATGCAAAGAAGAATTATCCTGAATAAAGGAAGAACTGGTTACTCCAACACCATTATTGATTTAATAGAAAATGCATACATATAAACAAGTAAATTGTGTCCCAAAGTTCTTTGTAAAAGGTGAGAATCCCTATCTGAATGATAAAAAGATGGCAGTATTTTACATAGGTATAGTAAAAAATGTTAGATAAATATAAAGGAAAAAAAAAGAGCAGGATGTTCTTAACCAAGGAGCATCTTCTTATAATACCTACTATTTACAGACTCTAAGAAATCTAATTTGTCTAATCCCAAGGTCTTTTTCCCGGTCACTGGAGAAGTTCTACTTAGTGGTTGTTGCAGTCAGGCTTTTGAGATCTTGGGTTTTGCACTGGCCCTAATGTCTATGTTGGCATCACAATGAGTGTGCTGGTTTCATATTACTGTTAGGTAGCATGGAATGAAAATCTACCTTGGGTGCTATTTCCAACACTTCCGTCAGGCCTTCTTGATCAGCCAAAAGAACCCATGTTCATGCTCATGTAGGTTAGGGGTTGGTTGTCTTCCTGATGGGAGGAATCAGGATAACCAGATCTCTGACCTTGCTGATAAGTTATGGTGGAGGGGTGGAGGGTATTTCTAGGGAGCCTCTTGGGACTCAGCATCTGAGGAAGCTGCAGCTGGCTCATTTTCATATTTGATTTACTATTTATATTAGTCTCAGAAATTAGTGATTCTTCTGGCCTAGTGCCAGTGGTGGGTGGTGTGTTACTGGTCTCAAGGCTTTTGGCTCGAGCACATGTCACTACTGGGAAGGTGCTTTTATTTTCCAAAGTTGGAGACATTTCGGAAGGCTTGGTCTGTGCATCCTGTAGTGCACAGTGCATAGAAATTATAATGCCTACTTGGAGCAATGCCAGAATAATTAATATGCAAATTATGACTCTGGTATATGTTATATTAATTGTTGGAAGAAAGAAGATAGCAATATATGTGAAAAAGAATAAGAGTCCCTTGATCTAAAACCAAGGCATTAAACTAAAAAAGAACTAGATTCTTTATTCAACCTGAGATTATCCACCTGAATAACCATGAAATCCACCCAGAAAACATTTCACCCATAGTTGAAGACATCCTTGTTATGGCATCAGGTGTAGTGGAAGCCTTATACCCCAATTCTAGAAGGATTGGGGAGCATAGGTCTGGAAGCAACACCAGCACAGGAAAAATCTACAAGGTTAGGATAACAAAATAGGTTCAGGAACTTCCACCACAAACTATCTGCAAGCAGGCAAAGCCTACTGGCGGGTAGACAGGCTAGCTGTGGGACTGAAACTGGAAGAAATCTCTCTGACCCAAGGTCTTTATTAGGAAGAGTATAACCATCCCCATGGATGGAGAATTCATGGTGGCAAATTCAGAGGTACTTTATATGCTCAGGTTGGACAAGCATATGCAAAGAATTATCCTGATAAAATAAGAACCAGTTACTCCAACAGACCATGTGCAAGGAGAATGCTCTTCCTTCTTTACTATTGCTCCAGCCTTTTTGTTCCCCTTTCTCATAGACATTGTATCCCTTGATCTCTCAGAGATAACATAGCCCTTGAAGAATCATAACCACAACACAGTCATCACCACTTCAAATTGGCAGCCAAATGCTGAAGATGGTCCAGAGGGTCTCCCTGGAAAAGGAGAGAGAGTAGGTCCAGAGAGTAGGAGAGTAGTGTCAATGTGTGGGTGAAGGGTGCTCCCAGAAGAGGGACCCTCTGTGGGGTAGTCTGAAGCTTGGTTTGTAGGGACGGAGGATAAGGCATGTGCGGATAGTATTTGGGAAGGGCTTGTGCTAGTTTCACATAGGTCACTCTGTATGGGGTACACTGGGACTGAGTGCAGCGGCCCTAGTCACTCAGGAGAAGCCCCCTTGGAGACCTTCAATGTTTCCTTTCCTGTCACCATCAGGGCAAGATTTTGGAGAAGATGAATATCTGTTACAGAAGCAAGTTGATCTGTTTTGCACAAGACCTGTTGCCCCTGAAGAAGGATCCAGATGTGGTGGTCACAGACCTGTGCTTTGGGACAATCCCTGTGAAGTTATACCAACCCAGGAGTTCTTCTAGAACCCTCCGGACTGGCATTTTGTTCTACCACGGAGGAGCGGCCTTGATAGGGAGCCTGAGTGAGTGACATCTCTTCCTTGCAGCCCCCCGCCACCATGATAGTACTGTGAGATCCTTATGACCATGAGGGTTTGTCCTCCTGGGGTCTGAGAGACTCCATTAAGACTTGGCAGGGTCTGGACTAAGATAATTCAGGTGGCAAAGTCCACTTAGAATCTTTCCATATCTTTCTGGAAACAAAAAGAAAGGTCTATGCATGCACTCTCTAGGTACATTTTATAGATCCCTTCATATATGCACATATACATACATGCAAGATAGTATGTTCTATATGGACTTCATGCAATGCTGTGTGTATATATGGGATGCATATATGTGGAAGAAGAAGATGCAAATATAGAACATTTATGTTGGTAGATTTATCACATAGACACATGTAGTATAAAATAAAGTGTATGGCATAAATTTTGTTTATATATGTGGAATATATTTATGGAACAGTTGTATGCACCTAATGTTTCTCTGAACATATATGATACATGTTTATCTGAATATGTGCATGGGACATATGTGTACAAATATTTTTCATTTGGGCTCACATCTAGTGGTGCCTGGAACTTGATTAATACAGTGTATGGGGGGGGCCGGGCGGTGGCGCTGGAGGTAAGGTGCCTGCTTTACCTGCGCTAGCCTAGGAGATGGACCGCGGTTCGATCCCCCGGCGTCCCATATGGTCCCCCAAGCCAGGAGCGACTTCTGAGCGCATAGCCAGGAGTAACCCCTGAGCGTTACCGGGTGTGGCCCAAAAACCAAAAAAAAAAAAAAAATACAGTGTATGGGGATTCCTCACAGCAATGCTCAGGAGACCAGACTGACCCAGGTCTCCTACATGCTAAGCAGACATGCCAGATCTTTGAGCTGCCTCTGTGTTTGTTTGCATGGAGTATGTGCCATGCACATATTTGAGTCTTCTATGCCCATGTTTATACGAACATTCATGTGTATAGACGTATTGATGTAGACATACAGCATGTGAATTGTGGAATCCTTGGGGTGTTGCTTCCAGAAAGTCCCTCATCAACAATGCAGAGAAAATAGGGAGGTGCTCAGCAGATCTGAGAACCTAGCTGGTGCTGGCTGTGGTGGCCAGCCAGCAGGGGCAGCACAACAGCCTTTCTCGAGCATGTCCCAAATGGTTTGTTTTCTAGGAACCCACCATGACATCTGCCTTACTTTGTGCAAGGAGAGTGACTCAGTGGTCCTATCTGTTGGGTGAGTAAAGGGGAAGAGGGACAGAGGAAAAGTCAGGCTGTGATGTGGATGATGGATAGGTGGGGAGTAGAAATGGGACACCTGGGAGGGGAAGGGCTAGGGAGAAGTCAGTGTGGAGGGGAGGGGAGAGGGGGACTCTGTCAACCTGCTGCATTCAACAGAAGCAGAAGCAGGCTTGTGCATCCCTCAGTAAAGTCAGTCTGGAAGGGTGTAGTCTTGGTCCAACAGAGCAAGTGCAGAGTTTCACAGCCAAGCCTTTGGGGGATACACAGAAAACACCTCCACATTTTGTTCTAGCACCCCTCTCTCTGCAGAGTCTGTGGTACTCAGGCTGTGCAGGGCTGCCCTGCCTCCTAACCATCCAGGAAAAGTCCCTCAGCTGCACACACCCAGAACCTGTAGGGTTTGAGATACATGGGGTGAGGGTTGTGGCGGCCAGAACCCCACACTAGAAAGGCCCAACCCTAGTTATCAGATTGGTACTGCCAGAACAGGTGAAAACCTGGTCTCTGTAGTCCTGCACTTCCTAGGATGTCAGTTCATGGCTCTTAACCATGTGCAGGGGGGAGTGTTTGTTAACTTTGTGGAGTCTATAGGTGGTTTTGGTCATTTAAAAATAATTTTTTTTTGGCTTTTGGGCCACTCAGTGGTACTCAGGGCTTATTTCTGGCTCTGTGCTCAGGATTCACTCGTGGTGATGCTTAGGGGACTATATAGGATGACAGGGATTGACCCCAGAAAAGCTGCATGCAAGGAAAATGCCCTACCTGCTGTCTTATCAGTCTGGCCCCTTTACTCTTCTTTTTTTTTTAATTAATATTTTTTATTTAAACACCTTGGTTACAAACATGATTGTGGTTGGGTTTCAGTCACATAAGATGACACCCCCCCCCCATCACCAATGACCCAAATATCTCTCCTCCCCTCCCCGCCCCCACCTATACTCTAGACAGGCTTTCTATTTCCCTCATATATTCTCATTGTTAGGATAGTTTCTCTAACTAAACTCATCACTCTTTGTGGTGAGCTTCATGAGGTCAGCTGTAATGTCCAGCCCTCTCCTCTTTTGTCTCTGAAAATTGTTGAGAAATGTCTTTTCTTTTTCTTTTTTTTCCTTTTTTAATTTTTTTGTTTTTCTTCTTTTATTATTTTTCTCTTTATTTAAACATCTTGATTACATAAATGATTGTGACCAGGTTTCAGTCATGTAAAGAACACCCCCTTCACCAGTGCAACATTCCTACCACTAATGTCCCAAATCTCCCTCCATTTCACCCCATCCCCACCTGTACTTCAGACAGGCTTTCCAGTTCCCTCATTCATTCACATGATTATGGTAGTTCTCTGTGTAGTTATTTCTATAGCTGTACTCACCACTCTTTGTGCTTAGCTTCACGAAGTGAGCTGGAAGTTCCAGCCCTCCTCTCATTGTCTCTGAGGATTGTTGCAAAAATAACTTTTATTTTTCTTAAACCCCATAGATGAGTGAGACTATTCTGCATCTCTCTCTCTCCCTCTGACTTATTTCACTCAGCATGATAGATTTCATGACTTCATCTCTCCTGACAGCTACATAATATTCCATTGTGTATATGTACCACTGTTTCTTTAGCCATTCGTCTGTTGAAGGGCATCTTGGTTGTTTCCAGAGCCTGGCTATTGTGAATAGTGCTGCAATAAATATAGGTGTGAAGAAGGGGTTTTTGTATTGTATTCTTGTGTTCTTAGGGTATATCCCTAGGAGTGGAATAGCTGGGTCGAATGGGAGCTCAATTTCCAGATTTTGGAGGAATCTCCATATCGCTTTCCATAGAGGTTGGACTAGACAGCATTCCCACCAGCGGTGGATAAGAATTCCTTTCTCTCCACATCCCCACCAGCACTGATTGTTCTCATTCTTTGTGATGTGCACCAATCTCTGTGGTGTGAGGTGGAATCTCATCATTGTATTGATTTGCATCTCCCTGATGATTAGTGACGAGGAGCACTTTTCATATGCCTTTTGGCCATTTGTATTTCTTTTTTTTTATCAAAGTGTCTGTTCACTTCTTCTCATTTTTTGATGGGATTAGATGTTTTTTCTTGTAAAGTTTTGTCAGTGCCCTGTATATTTTGGATATTAGCCCCTTATCTGATGCGTGTTGGGTGAATAGTTTCTTCCACTTGGTGGGTGACTCTTGTATCCTGGGCACTATTTCTTTTGAGGTGCAGAAGCTTCTCAGTTTAATGTATTCCCATCTGTCTTTCATTTTTCTTAAAACCCATAGATGAGTGAGACCATTCTCTGTCTTTCTCTTTCTCTCTGACTTATTTCAATCAGCATAATAGATTCCTTGTACATCCTTGTATAGGAAAATTTCATAACTTCATCTCTCCTGATGGCTGCATAATTTCCATTGTGTATATGTACCACAGTTTCTTTAGCCATTTATCTGTTGAAGGGCATCTTGGTTGTTTCCAGAGTCTTGCTATGGTAAATAGTGCTGCAATAAATATAGGTTAAGGAGGGGGTTTTTGTATTGTATTTTTGTATTCCTAGGGTATATTCCTAGGAGTGGTATAGCTGGATCATATGGGAGCTCAATTTCCAGTTTTTGGAGGAATCTCCATATCGCTCACCAGAAAGGTTGAACTAAGCAGCATTCCCACCAGCACTGGATAATAGTTCCTGTCTCACCGCATCCCCGCCAGCACTGCTTGTTCTCATTCTTTGTGATGCGTGCCAATCTCTGTGGTGTGAAGTGGTACCTCGTAGTTGTTTTGATGTGCATCTCCCTGATGATTAGTGATGTGGAGCATAGTGTTGTGGAGCATTTTTTCATGTGCCTTTTGGCCATTTGTATTTCTTCTTTATCAAAGTGTCTGTCCATTTCTTCTCCCCATTTTTGATATGATTAGATGCTTTTTTTTTCTTCTAGAGTTCTGTTAGTGCCCTATATATTTTGTATATTAGCCCCTTATCTAATGGGTATTGGGTGAATAGTTTCTTCCACTCAGTGGGTGGCTCTTGTATCCTGAGCACTATTTCCTTTGAGGTGCAGAAGCTTCTCAGCTTAATATATTCCCATATATTAATCTCTGCTTTCACTTGCTTGGAGAGTGCAGTTTCCTCCTTGAAGATGCCTGTAGTCTCAATGTCCTGGAGTATTATGCCTACGTGTTGTTCTATATATCTTATGGTTTCGGGTCTGATATCAAGGTCTTTAATCCATTTAGATTTTACCTTCGTACATGATGTTAACTGGGGGTCTAAGTTAGTTTTTTTGCAAGTGGCTAGCCAGTTGTGCCAACACCACTTGTTGAAGAGGCTTTCTTTGCTCCATTTAGGACTTCTTGCTCCTTTATCAAAGATTAGATGATTGTATGTCTGGGGAACATTCTCTGAGTACTCAAGTCTATTCCACTGATCTGAGGGTCTGTCTTTATTCCAATACCATGCTGTTTTGATAACTATTGCTTTTTAATACAGTTTAAAGTTGGAAAGAAATGCCTCCCATATTCTTTTTCCCAATAATTGCTTTGGCTATTTGAGGGTGTTTAATGTCCCAAATGAATTTCAAAAATGCCTGATCCACTTCTTTGAAGAATGTCCTGGGTACCTTTAGAGGGGTCGCATTAAATCTGTACAATGCTTTGGGGAGTATTGCCATTTTAATGATGCTAATCCTGACAATCCATGAGCAGGGTATGTGTTTCCATTTCTGTGTGTCCTCTCTTATTTCTTGGAGCAGTTTTATAGTTTTCTTTGTATAGGTCCTTCACATCTTTAGTCAAGTTGACTCCAAGATATTTGAGTTTGTGTGGCACTAATGTGAATGGGGTTGTTTTCTTAATGTCCATTTCTTCCCTTTTATTATTGGTGTATAGAAAGGCCATTGATTTTTGTGTGTAACTTTCTTTTTTGGTAGCATCTCTGTCTGGTTTAGGTATCAAGGTGATGTTGGCTTTATAAAAGCTATTTAGAAGTGTTCCCGTTTTTTTGATTTCATGGAAGAATCTTGCCAGGATTAGTAGTAGTAGTTCCTCTTGGAAGGTTTGAAAGAATTCATTAGTGAATCCATCTGGGCCTGGAATTTTGTTTTTGGGCAGACATTTGATTACCGTTTTAATTTCATCAATAGTGATGGGGTTGTTTAGATATGCTACATCCTTTTTATTCAACCATGGGAGGTTATAAGAGTCCAAGAATTTATCCATTTCTTCCAGGTTCTCATATTTAGTGGCATAGAGTTTCTCAAAGTAGTTTCTGATTACCCTTTGAATCTTTGCAATATCTCCCCTTTTTCATTTCTAATACGAGTTATTAAGTTTTTTTTCTCTCTTTTTCTTTGTTAGTTTTGCTAAGGGTCTATCAATCTAGTTTATTTTTTTGAAGAACCAACTTATGCTTTCATTGATCTTTCAGATTGTTTTTTGGATTTCCACTTTGTTGATTTCTGTTCTCAGCTTTGTTATTTCCTTCTTTCTCCCTATTTTTGGGTCCTTTTGTTGAGCACTTTCTAATTCTATGTTGCATCATTAAGCTATTCAGGTAGGCCCCTTCTTCCTTCCTGATGTGTGCTTGCAAAGCTATCAATTTTCCTCTCAGTACTGCTTTTTCTGTGTCCCATAAGTTCTGATAGTTTGTGTCTTTATTATCATATGTTTCCAGGAAAGTTTTGATTTCTTCTTTGATTTCATCTCGGACCCACTGGTTATTCAATATGAGGCTGCTTAACTTCCAGGTGTTAAAGTTTTTCTTCTGTGTACCTTTGGAATTCACATATAATTTTAGAACCTTGTGGTCAGTGAAGGTAGCCTGCAAAATTTCTATCCTCTTGATATTATGGAGATATGTTTTATGTGCCAGCATATAGTCTATCCTGGAGAATGGCCTATGTACATTGGAGAAAAATGTGTATCCAAGTTTCTGGGGTGGAGTGTCCTGTATATATCTACTAGGGCTCTTTCTTCCATTTCTCTTCTCAGGTCTAGTATATTCTTGTTGGGTTTCAGTCTGGTTGACCTATTCAGTGTTGACAAAGCCATGTTGAGGTCCCCCACAATTATTGTATTGTTATTGATATTATTTTTCAGATTTGTCAACAATTGTATTAAATATTTTGCTGGACCTTCATTTGGTGCATATATATTTAGGAGAGTGATTTCTTTCTGCTGTACATATCCCTTGATTAATACAAAAATGTCCATCTTTGTCCCTTACAACTTTCCTGAGTATAAAGTTTGCATCATCTGATATTAGTATGGCCACTCCAGCTTTTTTATTGGTGTTGTTTGCTTGGATAATTTTCCTCCAGCCTTTAATTTTGAGTCTATGTTTGTTCTGACTATTCAGGTGCGTTTCTTGTAGATAGCAGAAGGTTGGATTGAGTTTTTTGATCCATTTAGCCACCATCTCTCTCTCTCTCTCTCTCTCTTTTTTCAAACCACACCCGTTTGATGCTCAGGGGTTACTCCTGGCTAAGTGCTCAGGAATTGCCCCTGGCTTGTGGGGACCATATGGGACGCTGGGGATCGAACCGCAGTCCTTCCTTGGCTAGCACTTGCAAGGCAGACACCTTACCTTTCGCACCACCTTGCTGCCCCGACTCTGTGTCTCTTAACTGGTGCATTTAGTCCATTGACATTGAGAGAAAGAACTGTCCTGGGATTTAGGGCCATTTTTATATCAAAGTTTGATGTATCTTTTGGTCAGTCTTGTGTTAAATTAGGTCTTTCAGTTTTTCTCTTAAGACTGTTTTTTTTTTGGGGCCGGGCGGTGGCGCAAGAGGTAAGGTGCCTGCCTTGCCTGCGCTAGCCTAGGATGGACCGCGGTTCGATCCCCCGGTGTCCCATATGGTCCCCCAAGCCAGGAGCGACTTCTGAGCGCATAGCCAGGAGTAACCCCTGAGCGTTACTGGGAGTGGCCCAAAAACCAAAAACCAAAAAAAAAAAAAAAAAAAAAAAAAAGACTGTTTTTTTTTTTTTCCGGCCACACCCGTTTGATGCTCAGGGGTTACTCCTGGCTAAGCACTCAGAAATTGCCCCTGGCTTGGGGGGACCATATGGGATGCCGGGGGATTGAACCTCGGTCCTTCCTTGGCTAGAGCTTGCAAGGGCAGGCACCTTACCTCTAATGCCACCTTGCCGGCCCCTTAAGACTGGTTTTGAGTCTGTGAAGTTTCTGAGCTGTTGTTTGTCTGTGAAACCATGTATTCTTCCTTCAAACCTGCTGGATTCATTATTCTAGGTGAAGCATTTATTTCATTGAGTTTTGTCACTATGTCCCACCACTGCTTTCTGGCCTTTAGTGTTTCTGGTGACAGGTCTGCTGTAAATCTCAAGGATGTTCCCTTGAATGTAATTTCCCTTTTCGATCTTGCTGCTTTCAGAATTCTGTCTTTACCTGTGGGATTCATCATTGTGACTAGGATGTATCTTGGGATATTTTTTCTGGGTTCTCTTTTGGTTGGTACTCTTCAGGCATGCCGGATTTGATCACATATATTCTTTAGCTCTGGAAGTTTCTCTTTAATGATATTCTTGACCATTGATTCTTCTTGGAAATTTTCTTCCTGGCTCTCTGGGACTCCATTGATTCTTAAACTTTTTCTTTTTCTTTCTTTTTTTTTAATATAATTTTATTTTGATCATAGTGGCTTACATATTGTTGACAATAATATTTTAGGTACATATTTACATAAAATCAGGGGGGATTCCCATCTCCAAATTGTCCTCCCTACCCATCCGTTTTTGTCCTACCTCCCATTTCCTCTTCCCTCACCCCCAGGGCGGCTAGAATATGTGGTCCCCTCTGTATCTAACCTACTACTTAGTAGTCTTGCATCAGTTTGGTCTTGATGCCTCCCTTGTTTCCCCCTCTGAGTGGGGGCAGGGCTAGCTAGTTCAAGTTGTGTGGTTTTGTCTGAAAAAGAGAAAATAAATAAACTGAATTCTTAAACTTTTTCTGTTGAGCTTATCATAGACTTCTATTTTTATTTTTTCACATTCTTTGACTAATTTTTCATTGTCTGTTCATTTGCTTTAAGTTTTTTTCCCCAATCTCTCCCATTGTATAGAGTCGTTATTGATCTAATCTTCCACAGCACTAATTCTATTCTCAGCTTCTGTTATCCTGTCCCAGAGCTTATCCATTTTGTTATTTGACCTGTTATTTCAGTTTGGAGTTTTCTGATTTCTGTCTTCATATTTTCTTGGTTCTTATTAGTGTTCTGTTCACTCAATCCATGGTTTCTTTGATTTCTTTGAGCATCTTTCATATTTCTTCTCTAAACTCCTTATCTGAGAGATTGACTAGTTGGTTGGCCATTTTCCGGTCATCAGAGTTGCCATCTTTATTCTCTATTTCTCTATTTCTGATGCTGGCCTGCATTGTTTCCCCATTGTCACACTTGTATTGTGGGTTTTTCTACGTGTTGTGGTGGTATTCATTGGTTAAATGATGTGCACAACCATGCTCCTCTGGTTCCACCCTTTTTGGGTGGGTCGACTCACCTCCAAGGAAGGGGAGCCCACCTTGGATGAAGCCTCACACAGGATCAAATCTTAGGCCTGAGCACGCAGCAGAGAAGACAGTCTGTAGAGAGATGCACTCACAGTTTCTCACAGTCGGGAATCACTGGGCAGGCACAGATTTCCCAGCCTGATGTCACAAACAGGGGACCTGCCTTTCTGCAGAATACTGTGGATAGCTGGTTTTCATGGTCGGACACAGTTCCTTGGCATTTCGGACCGTGGATGAGCCTCTGGGAGAGCTATTTTTCTGGGCCCTTTTCGGCCCACTCCCAAGAAGTTCAGGAGACAGGACAGTGGAAAAACACGCACAGGCAACACTCACAGTTTCTCACCCCCTTTACTCTTCTGGCAGTGCTGAACTGAGGACTCAGAATGCACTAGTAACCTGTGGTAAATTAATTTAGAAATATGAAGTAGTGTGAGATATGGGGCTAGGAGAATTCTAGGTTACAGTAGTCTAGAAGGGGCAACACTATTAAGCCAGGCAGGTATCTTCTGGCTTCCAGAATCATTTTTGGTTTTCTTTTACTTTTTGTTTTTGGGCAAAACTTGACAGCCACCAGGGCTTATTCCTGGCCCTGTTCTTAGGGATTATTTCAGGCAGACTTTAGGGACCATATGGGATGCTGTGGATCTAACCCTGGTCAGCAGTGTGCAAGGAAAGCACTCTACCTGCTTTAATATGGCTCCAGTCCTAGAAAGTCTTGACTTTCTTGAGGTTTTATTCGTCAGCACTATGAAAAGAAGTAACGTTTTCCCTTAGACCTTTGTCCTAGACTCTTTTAGTCAAAGGGAAGGCCCAGTGGATACCAGGCTGGCCTGAGCTAAGACTGGAGCTCAGGGACCAGTTGGACACCAGTTAGACATGACAGGTCTTGCAGACTCGGATGTTTTAGAGGACATTCCATGATAAGTTCTTGTCCATGGGGTTATAAGTTTCCACACATGACCCATGGCCAAAGCAGAATTGATGGGAATCTAAATATAGGCAAATCAAGTTCATCAAAGAACCCTCTTACAGGTGTCAGTTCTAAAATTTCTGAACAAGTTGTGAAATTTGGGGCTGTATCATGAGATCTCACTGTTGGCTCAAGGTGGCTGGCAGTATTCATTGGCCATCATTATTCCCTCATGGAGCACTGGGACACTAAGAAGAGCAGTTAGCATAAACCAAGTCTCTGTGCCAAGCATTCACATTCATTCACCTTATTTCAGCCCTGTCCCCTTTATGCCACCTGTACAGATTCCAAAAGAAAGTTATGAAGGAAATTGAGGCTCACAGAAATTGGGTACAAGTGTTTGGGGGGGGGGCGCTCTGATAGGGTGAAGAGGATAAAGAGTTCTCCTGGTTTCCTTTGTAGATACCGCAAGATGCCCAAGTATAAATTTCCAGTAGCGGCCAATGATAGCATGGCAGCCACCATTCATTTCCTGAAGTCCCTGAGTGCATTCGAAGTGGATCCAGCTCGCGTGGTGGTCTGCGGTGATAGCATGGGAGGGGGAATGGCCGTCTTGATGTGTCAAAAGCTTTTGATGTATCCTCACCTTCCGAAGATTCGTGCCCAGATGGCTATCTACCCTGCTCTCCATGGCCTTGATTTCCAGTCGCCTTCCAATCAGCAGAACAACGTTCCATTTCTGCCTAGGAATTTTGCCATCTATTGTCTTATGACCTACTTGAGTATTGATCCCTCCTGGGAAAGAGACATAATAACAGGTGCTAATCTGCCCCCTGAAATACATGAGAAATACAGAAAGTGGTTGGGCCATGAGAACATTCCTGAGAGATTCAAAAAAAAGGGTTACCGCCCCAAACCAGTGGCACCTCTGAATGAGAATGCCTATCATGAGACCCACCTCCTGCTAGATGGCATCATGTGCCCACTGGTGGTAGAGGATGAAGTGATGTCTCAGATGCCTGAAGCTTTCATCGTGACCTGCGAGTATGATTATCTTCGGGATAACTCTCTGCTATACAAGAAGAGGCTGGAGGACTTGGGTATCCCAGTGACATGGTTGTATGTGGAGGATGGTTTCCATGGAGCGCTAAGCACACTTGACAAGAACTTCATGAATTTTCCCTGCTCTCAGAGAATTATGAATGCCATGGTTGATTTTATTAAGGGATTGTGACCGGGTTTTTTCACTGCAGGTTCATGAGGGATGGGTTCCTCCAGGCTGTGGAATCCATGTAGTCTCTCTGTTGTTGATGTTGGGGAAGCTAAACTTGGTGAGGCTGGGTGTTTAAGTTTTTATGAGACACCTGGTGGTCTAGGTTCTAGATTCACAGAATGAAAGTGCCTGGTGTTGGAAGAAAGTACAGTGGAGAGGGATCTTGCCTTGCACTTATTGGGAAAGCTAGAGTTAACTGGGCACCTTCAAGGGTGAATAAACTTGGAAAAGTATCCACAGTCTCACAGATAGACAGAGAACAGTTAACAGAAATATTGGCTAGGCCATGGGCTATGCCACAAGGGTATCAGGTACAATTCCATGGGCCCTTTCTTATCTGACTCTACTATTCTAGTTGGCAGAGTGGGGGTGGAAAAGCTGATTTTTTTTTACTCCCCCAATGGGTGTCCAGTGCTCCTTTTTTTTGTTGCTCCCCGGGATACATACTCTGAATCTTGATCTAGAAGCATTAAGAAACCAAGTCCCATGGTGGTGGGTAAGAGGGGCAGGTAAAAATAGTCATTCTACCTCTTTGGGGAAGGTCCACACATCTTGGGGTCAAAGTTTTGCTTCCAGCCAGGGTTTCCAAATTATCATAGGGAGTCATAGAAGTTGGGGCTGATTGGGAGGCATAATCTGGAGTCAGAAACCCAATAGTTTGAGTCTGATCAAACTTGATCATGTCAACACTGGAAAATAGAAAGCCAATGGGCAGAAGATGGGTATTAAGTGTTATTTCTCTTATAAAACAGATCTGACTCAAATGTTCTATTTAAGAAAGAGAATGTTTTGGCAGAAGTATCTGTAAAGTTGGAACTCATCAGAGATGTTGGCACTAGGATCTCAAAATACGTCATCAAACATCTCCTGTGACTTATGGCCCTTTGGCTGCTGTACCATCACTCCTCCAGCACATTCTTGTACAGCTCCGAGCTTCCCTTCTGATAGAGCCACATCCATTATGATGCACTCACCTCGTACACAACAGTCATAGCAGAAATCACATGGAGTCCTATGACTTCATTGGTTCTGAGCAGTGAGTGGAGTTGGCAATGACAAGGGAATGGAATGTTTTGACTAGATTAAAACTTGAGCCACCTTACTCAAAGAATGAGTAAAATTAGTATTTTGAAACTCATTTTAAATGTGAGATTTGGGGGCCCAGAGGAGAACAACTGTGCTCATCATTTGTCTCTTTCCATTAGCTGAGCAGTGGATGATCCAATTCCACTTGATTGGCGAAGTACTGTCCAACTCACCCTTTCCTGCTACTCCCTGCTGTCTTAGAACTGTGGCTCTTCTTATCTTTTCCATAATTTTGTATGAAATAAAAATGATGAACTCAGTAGTCCATAGAGTAATTTATGATTGCACTTGGTATTGGCAGCTGGCTGTGAGTCAGGCTGGCAGAGACAAATATTTGTTCTTGTTTACTGTTTGTGAAAAAAAGTTTTTTTTTAACTAGGGTAAAATTGGCTTGCAAGAGTCCAACTGTTTGCATCTTTAAGTGGTGCCATAATGCACTCCATAGTACCCATCACAGTACCTGTACCTTTCTATCACCATCTCTGGGACCTTTCTTTGCATTGGGTTTCATGGTACTCAGTCTTAGGACTAAGCAGGGGTCTCAAACTCAATTTACCTGGGGGCTGCAGGAGGCAAAGTTGGGGTGATCCTTGAGTGCAAATTCAGTGGTAAGCCTTGAACATTTGGGATGTGTGACCCAAACAACTAAAACAAAACAAAACAAAAAAAGATTCCTCTAGGGCAGGACCACAAAATGTTGTATGGAGGGCCGCAAACGGCCTGCGGGCCGCAAGTTTGAGACCCCTGGATTAAAGTCTAATAGCCAAAGTTCATGGAAGACAAAATTGTCCAGCAGAGTATCGCCCCATTAATTTCCTTTGTCTTCTTAACTCTGAATATCTTCAAAATTGGTTATAAGGCCTGAAAATACAAACAGTGTTTGTATTTTCCCACCACCATTATTATTATTATTATTAATTATTTTCACCATTATTTCCACCAATACCAATGCACCTGGACCTTTTCCTCAGAGTATCCCAGATCTTCTCTAGAAATAACCACCAGTAGTGCATTAGCCTTGCCCAGACCCTTGAGCACTACCAGGAGTGATCTCTGAATTTGGATCCATGAATAAGACCTTATGACAGCCAGATGTGCCCTCCAAACCAACAAAATATAGAAACTAGATATATTTATTCAACTGTATTTTTTATTAGATTAGATATCAAAGTGATGTTTCTTCTCAAGAAATATTTTATTTTGAAGCCAGAATGATATAACTATGGGTTGCCTTGCATACAGACTATCCAGCTTCCATCCCCAGCATCTCATGTGGGCCCCTACTTCTCCAGAAGTTATTTCTGACCTCAGAATAATTTAGTATTAAGTAGAACTTCCCTCAAAATCTCAATCTTCTTTCACCATGATACATTTTGATTGTAACACCTAGTGTCCTGGTGGTCAATGGCATTGATTTTTATTAAAAAAACAAAACAAAACAAAACCAAAGAAATAAACCAAAATCAACCCTCTACTTTGATTCTATGGTACAAATAACTCATTTGAGTTATTTTCAGAATGTGGTATTAGGAAGATATGGGTACAATTGGCTCTAGGAGTAGGTACAAAATAATTCCAGTACCACTAATAAAATTATTTCTTAATGATGTTTTTGGTGGGGATGAACAGTGAGATAATTCAGTGGTCAGGAATCTAGGTTCCCAGTTAAACCCCAGCACTATATAGATCCCCTAATTTCCTGGAGACTTCCAAGGTCTGCTGGGTGTGGTTGTGTAGTGTCTGATCTCTGATTCCCAAAGAGGTTTGCCCCCATCACATCATCCAAGTAACAATGCATTCTTTGGCTCCCTTGTAGAACTATATGACCTGTGTAAAATCGACAACCCTGGAGAAGTGGTTATATTTGGGTCTTGAGTTACAGTGCCATAAAAGGGGTCTTTCCCTTTAAATGTAGAGAAATATGTTTAAAAGGACCCTCTGGTAATTGTCCTGTAGAGGCAGTTGCCTGGGGGGTGTATAAACTCCCCCAGTTGGAGGGTGGGACCAACTTTTTCACCTGGTTGTTTCTCTTGGTGGTTTCTCCTGGCTGCTGGCTGCTGGCTGCATTTCCCGATGGCTTCACTGGAAAACCTCTTGGTTGGGCTAGTTGTTTTTGCTACCCTGTAGTTCCTCGTGTCTTTTTCCTCTCCTTTATGGTCCTCTGTTTCATTGAATCTTTACCTCATCCACAACCTCAGTTCTATCTCTTTCCCTCTCTCTTCCCTGGGGTTGGCTGTAAGGCTCCTGGCTTTCTGGTTTTCCTACTCTGCCTGTTCCCCCATTAAACTGGTCTCCAGAAAAACTCTTTCTTGTCAGAGTAGTGTCTGCTCAGTTTCTGGTCGGAGGTAGCTTTTGAAAGTTGCTGCCTAAAATAGGTGAGTGACATTATTTTGGCTAGTTCATTAATGATCCCGGAGATCAAGGCAATGATCCCTTCATTGATGAAGGCCCTAATCCCACTAGGGAGCAAATGTCTAATCATTTCCTGGCCTGTTTAATAACAATGTAATGAACACTCTAAAGGAAACACTAATTTGTATGCTGATTGCAATAATGTTAGCTGGAACTCTTATTTAAAATTTTTAATAGAAAACATTTTTAATAGAAAGAACAAACTAATAATTAATTTTTAAAAACATTGCCTTAGCCCCACTCATGCCCACCACACATTTCAAGAGTCCATTTCTCAGCCTGCCATATGCCAATGTCTATAACAAAGATACCCCAGATTGTACCAATAAAATCAAATTTATTAGAAAATGTTACACTGGAGAAACCCACAGTACCAGTACCAACACACAAAGGAAAGAAATTTACCCAGTTGAATTTAGGTTCTGATCTCAAACCAAACCAAAACTAGAAAACATAGTTAACACAATGGGTGGCAGCTCAGAAAAACCTGCATCTTACAGGCATGACACAAATTCTACCACTTCAGATGATGAGCCAAACAGTATCTATTCAGACTCAAAGTCTAAAAATTCTCTCCCAAATAGAACAAGATTAGAACCTCTCAGTTCGAGGCCTTGTGAACTCCCTTCGTATCAAGGACTAAAAATTAATTTGTTGGGCAACTTTAAGAAAGCTTGTGCTGCCTACACTTCTTCAGCCTGTACTGAAGGTTGGAGTAAAAATGCTCTTTGGACCTGAAAAAATTTCTAAACTATGGCCAAATTATGCCCGAGCCCCTAGCAATATTTGCAGTGGAGAATGTGGTACATTGTTGTTGAACAACAAGGCCAAGGCAAAATTGCACAACTTAGGAAGATATGTAAGAGATTGTAATATGTTGTTCTTTGGGAGTTGGGTTGAGGTTTGATTATCCCACAGTTCTCAAAAGGGAAAGGGATATCCCATACCCCCTATCCAGGGAGGACAGGAGAAGCTGGCTCGGTAGCAATTTCCCACAGTAAGTAATCCACACAGATATGACTTTTATAGCAGGGAAGAAAACTCACACTGCAAGCTGTTCACCCACAAGCCAATTGCTCCACCTCTCGGAACTACAAGCCTAGATGGCAGCTTATTCCTAAGCTCTCCTGCCTCCCCTTTATTGAGATCCAATCAAAGCTCCTCCCCAGGGGAGGGAAAAAAAGCCACATGAAAGGCAATGGGAAAGAAGACCAACAGAAAATAATTAAGATACAAATGAGAACTATTTGAAACAAATGAGAACTATTTCAAAGGCCTCAATTTACCTCATAGGAGACTACCTGGGATCCAAATTAGTCTGAACATATTGTTAGGTGAAGGTAAATTCGAAAAGATAGGAAGCAGGCTACCCTACCTCATACTATCTTAACCTCTGTGCAAGAAGTAGCATTGGGCATGTTGGAAAAAATCAATGCAGACACAGAATTTAAAGGCAGCTTTATGAAAATTTAGGGGAAATTTTAGTCCAATTAATTGTCAAACTGTCTGATGTGCTCCAGAGGCAGGTAAAAGGAAAGGAAATCCAGGAACACTTAATAAGGGAGCTGGCTTTTGAAAATAAAATGAGGACTGTCAATCAATCCTATGGCCAAATAGAGAGAGGGAGAATGTGAAAGCTATAAAAAGGCATGGTGGAACATAGGTTCTATTTTCCACTAGGCATGTGTAAATGCCCTTGAGGCATATCAGTCCAGAAGCAGACTAGAGGAACAGGTTATCCATGTAGAGATTATAGCGCCTGTCCAACCAGGAGGACATCACTGGACCTTACCAAAAATGTGGCAGAGGTAATCACTAGGTGAGAGATTGTCATTCCATAGGGGTATGGAGTAACATAGAAAGAGGATAGCTCCAGATTTCACAAATCTGGGATAGATGATACATCAGCAGGAAGTTTGGCCACTATAGAAGAGAATTTAGGACCTTCCTAACATCACCCTCTGGTGATTGCCACCTGAATCATGACCATGATGCAATGGAGGGGATCATTGGGCAAGAGATTTCCCCAACAATCAGCAACTGTCGGGAAACTGGGTAGGGGGTCAACACAAAATCTGGGGTCCCAAATTATGCATACCTACAACCATTAAGTTCATTGCAGGGCCCGGAGAGATAGCACAGCGGTGCTTGCCATGCAAGCAGCTGATCCAGAACCAAAGGTAGTTGGTTCGAATCCCAGTGTCCCATATGGTCCCCTGTGCCTGCCAGGAGCTATTTCTGAGCAGACAGCCAGGAGTAACCCCTGAGCACCGCTGGGTGTGACCCCCCAAAAAAAAAAGTTCATTGCAGCCTGCCACCACAGAAGTGCTGCTTTAGAATACCATTCCCAGATAACATCACTGTAAACATCATCAAATGTCCATATAAATTATGTTCAGGTATAAAGGAACCAATAATACCAGGCACAATAGGTCAGCTATTAGGAAGAAGCAGCTTAACCATCAAAGGCATTACTATTCATGTAGAAATAGTAGGTCTGGACTATAAGGGAGAATTAATAAGAGTGATAACAGTTTCTATTATATGGACATTTAAAAAAGGAGAATGCATTGCACAACTCTTGCTTCTTCCATTTGTCATGCCTGGCAACTCCAGTTGCCCAAGGATCAGAGATTTTGTCAGCACTAACTTCTTTGCAGCTTCTGCAGATGCCCTAGTGGCATTTACCTACACTCTATATAAGAATGTGTGCCCATCCCTGATTCATTGTCACTCTGTACCTTAAATATTACTGCGAAAGATTTGTAATTCACTTTGGTCACAAAAATTTTTTTTTTTTTTTTGTTTTTGGGCCACACCCGGCTTTTGCTCAGGAGTTACTCCTGGCTGTCTGCTCAGAAATCGCTCCTGGCAGGCACGGGGGACCATATGGGACACCGGGATTCGAACCAACCATTTTTGGTCCTGGATTGGCTGCTTGCAAGGCAAACGCCGCTGTGCTATCTCTCCGGGCCCGGTCACAAAAATTATTAAAAATAAAAAATGTGTGCCCATTAATGCCTTTAGAGGTAAAAGGTAAACAATGTAAAGAAATGATATATACAGATGCAGATGTCTTCATTATCTCTACTTGATACTGGCCACATAATTAAACCTTGCAGGAGATAGCGTATGGCTTGCAAGGAATAGCAGTATGCCTTCTTCCTCTATTTGACAAAATGCTAAACAGCTGAAAAGCATCACTGCTGAAGGGAAGATAGCCACATTTCAGCTTTATATAGCTCTTTTGCCCCGAATTTATGGGATCAAGATCTACTTGACCAATGGTGAGCTGAGTTCATGATTTCTCCTCCCATAATTCCTCCTCTAGCCACTTCTCTAGCCTATAATTTAGAAGACTCTAATTTTTTAATCTTGATCACCATGGTACAGTACTAATCACCACCACTCCACATTCAATGGGAGTCTAACCAATCTGTATAAATACCACAGTTGCCCCTTTACCAATGAAAGGTAAATTTAAATTTAGCAGAGGAATAATTAAAATTGGAGCACATTAAGACATCATTTTTAGATTGGAATTCTCCTGTCTTTGAATTACCAAGAAAATCAGACAAATGGTGACTATTGATTGATATGTGAAATATAAATGCTAATATGGTTCCATTGGGAACACTCTAACCCAGCCTTCCTTCTCATGCAGCAATTCCTAAAGATTGGCCTCTGATCATTATAGACATTAAAGACTTTTTTTTTTTTTTTTTTTTTTTTACAATATTCCTTTTCACTCAGATGACCGCAAATGCTTTGCATTCTCCATTCCTTCCTTCTTTAAATCTAAAGGTACCTATGTGCAGGTTTCAGTGGACATTTGCCAGGGATCACCCAAATGTAGCAACCTGCAAATTAGCTTAAGCAATCCTTGTGTGTGTGCTTGAGCATGAGAGAGGGGGAAGTGAGAGAGGAGAGAGCAGTAGAGAGGAAGAAAGGGAGAGAGAAGAGAGGAGAGAGAGGAAAGGAGAAGAGAGGATATATATGATGTATATCATATATATCTTACCTGACTCATTTAGAAACTAAGAAGATAGGGTCAGGGCTGTAAGTCAGAGGTCACATGCATACTTTGTACGAGAAAAAGAGAGGAGAAAGAGAGAAGAGAAGAGAAGAGAAGAGAAAAGGAGAGTTTATTGCTATGTATTTCTTGAAGTCTGCCTGGGGTTTTAGAGAGAAAGAGATCACCAGCGAGAGCGAGAGAGAGAGGGGGGAGAGAGAGAGGAGAGAGAGAGAGAGGGGAGAGAAAGGAGAGAGAGGAGAGAGAGAGAGAGAGAGAGAGAGAGAGAGAGAGAGAGAGAGAGAGAGAGAGAGAGAGAGAGAGAGAGAGAAGAAAAAAATTGTCTGCCATTAGGCAGTCAAGGGAGAGGGCCAGGGGATGTTGGGAAGCAAACTGGGGACACTGGTGTCCAGGAAATATACAATGGTGAAAGTTGTTGAAAGATGGAAACTCAATCATGAACTACTTTGTAACTGTATGTTACAGTGATCTCCTAAAAGGAGAGGAGAGAGAGGAGGGAGAGGAGAGAGAGAAGAGAGAGAGAGAGAAGAGAGAGAGAAGAGAGAGAGAGAGAGAAAGAGCTGGGAGGAGGAGGAGGCTTGTAGCTCTAGGATTTGAGAGAGAGGAGTAAGATAAAGGCGGAGAAAATTGCATCATGCTGATTGACAGTCCACAACTCAGTCAATTGCTATTACAGGGGCGTCATCACCCTTTAAAGGTACATTGACTAGTTCCCTTAAGTACATCAACAGATTGTTTTCCTAACTCACCTACTATGTGTTAGTATTTTGTTGACATAGTTCTATATCCTTGTGCAAAATATCTTTATGCTTACATTTTCCATTACTAGAGGACATTCCAAGAGTATTTTCCAATAAGAGGGACCTTCAAAGTCTATATGAGAATGTTATGATGGGTTTGCCATACAAGCTGCAGCAGAATAAATTCAGATGCTGCCCATATGATATTTGGGTTT
Organism: Suncus etruscus; assembly: GCF_024139225.1. Lineage (NCBI taxonomy): Eukaryota > Metazoa > Chordata > Mammalia > Eulipotyphla > Soricidae > Suncus > Suncus etruscus. The sequence goes on from NC_064853.1 coordinate 7,611,655, forward strand.
TGTTCTTGAGTGCACTATTGTACTTCCTTAGAAATGTTCTATCTTGGGGCCGGAGAGATAGCATGGAGGTGAGGCATTTGCCTCACATGCAGAAGGTTGGTGGTTGGAATCCCGGCATCCCATATGGTCCCCTAAGCCTGCCAGGAGTGATTTCTGAGTGTAGAGCCAGGAGTAACCCCTGAGTGCTTCCGGGTGTGACCTCAAAACAAAAAAAAAACAAAAAACAAAAACAAAAAACAAAACAAACAAACAAACAAAAAAAGAAATGCTCTATCTCCTAAAATGCCAGATGGACCCACATTGCTGGGTTTCATGGGGGCCTTGCAGGCAAGGCTCTGACAAAATACTTCAAATATTTTTGAATAGAGAATCTTAGAGGACTATGACACACTTCTAGGCGAGGAGAGAGAAAGAAAGTGACAGAGAGAGAGGAAGAGGGAAAAGGAGAGGGAAAGGGAGAGGGAGAGTGAGAAAGAAGGAAAGGGAGAGAGAAAGAAGAGGATAGGGAGATAAAGCTGGGTTTGGGACCAGAGGAAGGTCATATTGAGAGCAGGTAAAGGAGAAGCAAATGTTCTAAGTAAAGGATAACTAGTTCAAGAGAAGCAGCTGAAATCAAGTAGAAAAGCTGTAGCCAGGAGTAGAAACAATTCAGTCACATTACTGCTCCAACTGCCTCTTCAAAACTGCCACCAGACTCTCCACACTGACTCTCCAACCCACCTCACTGGGGGGCTTTCATAGGTCCAGCCAGCAAATAATAATTAAGATTTTTCTTTCTTTTATGGCTGGTGCTGGACTTCTGCTGGAGAAATGTATGACAAGACTGAAAAGACCACACAATACTCAATGAGTTTCAGAAACTGCTGAGAGATATTAATTGGATCTGCCCCTCTTTTGGTATTTCTAACTCAGAAATAAGCAATTTGTTCCTCACTCTAGAAAGGGACATTTTCCCTGATTAGCCCAAGACAACTAACTCCAGAATCTCAGAAAGAATTGGAGTTTATTTTAATGAATTGCTTCGGAAGTCTTATCTTATTTAGTTTACCCCTGGAGAAAAGATATGGTTACTACTTTTTGCAACACCTTAGCCACCAACTGCTGCCATTGTTCAATTATCAGGTCCATTAGAATGGATTTATCTACATAATATACAAACTCACACTATTGAGCCATACTTGGAATTAATAGCTGCTCTAGTAATCAAAGGAAGACTGCAAGCACTTGTTTTTACTGGGCTATGACCCTCATTTCATTGAGCTACCCACTTCTAAAAAGAAAATTGACTCAATCTTACCTCTCAATCAACTTCTTCAAAGAATTTTGGCTGTTTTCTCAGTAGAACTTTCCTCACAGTATCCAACAGGAAAACTTGGAACTTTTTCAGAAGCAGTCTCTATAATCTCTTCCATAATTCACATCACTTCTATTCCAAAATGTATTGGTAGTTTATATTGATGCCTCATTCTCAGGGAAAAGTGGGATCATTGGTCCATCCTTTACCATAAAAGTGTGCACCAATTATAACTCTACACAACAAATGGAACTTCCCACCTTGATTTATGTACTCTCCCACGTTTCAGGATCATGCAGTGTAGAAAGTGACTCAGTCTATGTAGTTGGCTTTTACTTGAAAATTGTCACTTCTTCCATAAATGCTCACAGCCCTGTGGTTAGGTTCAAGATTTGCTTCAACAACTGTAAGCCATATTAAAAGTGCTCTGAGCCTATTTTCATCACTCATATAAGATCTCATTCTGGTCTCCCTGTTCCAATGGCTTTTGTAAATGAAACAGCTGATCACTTAGCAATGCTAACATTTATTAACCTGTAGAAGGGCATAATGTTCTGTACACAATGCCTGTCACCTTCATATACAATATTATATTTAAGACAAGCCCACCAGATTGATGGTAGTTGTTCTGTTTGTGTTCCTTTGAACTCATCATGTGGCAGGAACTAACCCTTGAGGTCTGAAGACAAACAAATTATGGAAAATGTATGTGATTCATGTTAATTTCTTCTAATATAATCCCTATCTACATGTAGTTTTAATGGGCAGTCCCTATGACTTCAGAAAGAGCTACACCAGCAAAATTTTTTAATTTTTTTGTAACAAGTGGCAAATCAAGCATTGTTACCCTTCCCCCAACTTCCTGGCTATCTCACCTGGAGAGAAAGACCCTTCCATAACTAGGAGGGGTCTGGTTGGTAATTTAAGGGGTTGCCTGGGAGAGGGATGAGAGAGATTTAGTGATAGAGGCTCAACAAGGAAGATGCAGCATGGAGAGATAAGAGACACCATGGATGCAGAGTCTGTTTAGCTTAGAAGCCACACATGGTGGTTAGGGCCTTATAATAAAGCTTCATGCCTCCTGAAACCTTCTGACTATCTGTGGGTCATTTCCTTGCCATCACCCTGATACCCTCAGATCCACTAGGCCAGAGGGGCTGCAGGCACCATTCATCATCTACAGGTATACCTTATGATCCTCAGGACAAACTATTGTTGAATATGTGCTGGACTCATTGTTTCTGCTATTCTGTAGCTCCTTCTGTCTTTTCCTTTCTTTTTTGATTCTCTCTCTGATTTTATCCTTGCCTACTTCATAAGCTCAGTTTTACCTCTTTTCCTCTTTCTGCCCTGGGGTTGGCTTTAGGCCTCTGGCTTCTCTATCCTGCCTGTTTCCCTATTAAATCTGGTTTCCAGAAAAGCCCTTTTTGTGTCAGAGTTGTGTCTGCTTAGCCTCTTGTGGGTAGTGGCTTTTGGCATGTAGTCTCTAGTGTGTAAAAAAATAATCATTGCTATATGTAGTGTGGGCCAAACTCTAAATATTTACTGCTTTGAGGAATAAAATCAGACTTGAATGAAGTATACTACAAAGAAAATATATTATAGAAAATTTCAATAGGCAAAGCAAAGCATTAGAGTTGAGGGATGCATCTTTTAGTGCTAGGCCAATGTTAAATGAATGCAAAGAAGTGATAGCTGTAACAGTCCAAGGTGAAGTGGAGATAAGCATCCCACTCTTCTTTGGTGCAGGCCATGTTTTCATCTTGACAGACTTGCTTTATTTGTGGTACTTGATTTACCCTATTTCATTCATCTTTTCTTTAATTTTTCATGTTGAAAAATATATTGAATCATAGACATATTGTGGTGTGGATATTAAGCCTGAATTTTGCTCTAGAAGTTATATTTATGATGGCCACTCAAAGGAAGGAGTTTTCCTCTGTATTTTATCCTTTTGGCCAGGGATGCTTCCATCGGAGCCAGAGAGCAACTGGATGTAATCCTGTGTCTATCATTTTAAATTTATTAAGTTTATTATCTATTGGAGCACAGAGATATCCATTGTCTGTACCAAAGGACAATGATGGTGTAACTGGGATTTTAGCAAAACAACAAAGACTCGAATGAGCAATAACTTGCAGACAATGGTGGGAATATCTTTATTTTTCTTTACTGAGATGTGGATCAGAGAAAAACATTCTAAGTGCATTCTTCCTTCAGGACAAGAGGCAAGCCTTGATCTGCCATAAATATAAGGAGCTTCAACAGTACTTAAGAGTACTTGCATGCTAAATACTACATAGGAGATACCCAAGAAACAGAGGGTGCTCTTGCCTGTGGGATCTCCTACACTAACAGGCTCTCAAATAATTGTTGGTATAGTGAAGAGAAGCCACTACAAGCTGGGAATAACTTCAGAAGCACTAGGATGGGACACCTGAGTCAATTGCGATGTCTTCCAGCAAGAATATTGTGAACATAGGAATAAGAAAACCATTTCCTTTTGTAATCAGGGCTGAACTGGATCCTAACAACAAACCACCAATAAACTGGTCCCAGTAAACTGAACTTTTCTTTTCTCCTTGACAACTCCTAAGTTCAGAGATGACATCTCCATGCCCTATTCCACCTTTTCATTAATTGGATAATTTTTTTCTCCCTCTTTGTCAACCTCCTTGAGATTCATGTTGCAATGGTCCAACATTCTAACATGAGGACAGTAACCTCTATTATTTTGCTTGTTGAGTTGTTTTTCTTCTGATGTTTCTCATGGCATGTGTACTTAAAATAAACTTTGTTGGCTGATTCCATATTGTGGCTATTGTTCTAAGTGCTGCAGCAAACATAGGTGTACATTTATCTTTTTGAATGAGTATTTTTGTGTTTTGGAGGAAACTAGAGGGTTTCATGATACATGAAGTAAGTCAGAGAGAAACTGAATGCTCTCACTGACCTGTAATATATAATCACAGGACAAGGGAATTAAAGGTGTCAATTGTGGGCAAATACTTGGCTCCAGACTACAGAAATGAGAATGTCAAGGAAGAGGTAATAGATGTGGGTGGGGAGAGAGAAAACAAACTGAAGAAAACATGGGAGCACCGATCTGGGCCATTGGATACTTCTGTAGTGTAAAGGTGAGGTAAATATTTACCAAAGCCATAGAGCCAAAACTATAGAAAATATGTGACACCAATTACAATAATTAAATAAAAAACAACGAGATACAGATACATGGAAGAGAAATGACACTAGGTCTGAGGAACCATGGTCCATTGGTGGAGGGATGCTGTCACTAATGGGGGTGTGTGGAATTGGAACTCTATATTTTGGGAACTCTATAATTAGCAGCACTGTAAATCATGGTGCCTAACAGTAAAACAAAACTTTCAAAAGAATACCTTTGATACTCATGGCAAGTCATTAATTTGAAACAAATTTGAGATAAGTTTGGGAGAGGGTGATCTGTCTGGAAGTCTAATTTAGACATGGGAGCTGTCAGAGGAATACACTCCTAAGTATCTGCCTTATGACCATGTGTCAGGTGGCTGTCTTTCCCTAAGACTCACCTGTCTTGGGGCCGGAGAGATAGCATGGAGGTAAGGCGTTTGCCTTTCATGCAGGAGGTCATCAGTTCAAATCCCGGCGCCCCATATGGTCCTCTGTGCCTGCCAGGAGCAATTTCTGAGCGTGGAGCCAGAAATAACCCCTGAGCACTGCCGGGTGTGACCCAAAAACCACAAAAAAAAAAAAATTAAAAAAAAAAAAGACTCACCTGTCTTCCTTCATGTAATAGTGCTCACAGTCAAATAAATGTCATTGGCTTTGTCTCCCTTCCCCCAGTGTTATGAACAAATTACTTTCACAGAGTCATCTGGTCAATATAGGTGAAGAGTGAAGGACTGGGACTTGAAATTAAGTAATTAAGCTTTGGCTATAACCAGGGAATAAAGGAACTAGAAGATGAGCACTGGAACCAATAGAAAAGGGGCTCAGGGTCTCTGCTATGTCAGCAGCCATGTAGGAAAAGAGAACATTTATAAGGCTGAGTCTGAGCAGGGGTTGGTCTTCTAATGAGGACTAAATAATTAAGAACCACATACAGGAAAATAGGGCATCTGTAAATAGGTATGATGAAGAAAAGCAAAAGAAGTCATTACAAGGTGTTTCAGGGTCCAGTTATATCTTTGTTTTCATACATATAAGGGGAGATTTATTTTATTTAAAATTTACTTTATTTAAAGGATATGTATCACCTGTTGACATAATTGACTATAATACATTTGTTTCCAGAAAAGTCAGCAAATTATTTAAAAATAATATATAGGGGCCGGAGAGATAGCACAGCGGTAGGGTGTTTGCCTTGCAAGCGGCCAACCCAGGACCGACATTGGTTCAAATCCCTGCATCCCATATGGTCCCCCATGCCTGCCAAGAGTGATTTCTGAGCATAGAGCCAGGAGCAACCCCTGAGCGCCACCGGGTGTGACCCAAAAACCAATATACATACATATATATATAAAGAAAAAAGGAAGAGAAGAAACAAAAAAAGTACAGTGACAAAGTTGTTGAGTGGCTATGAGATCAGGAACTCAAAGAACTGTTACTGCTGAGACTATGACTTTTGTGGATAGTTATTGGTTGCAGGTCTTTCAGAAGTACAAGAAGTCAGTGGTTGAGATGGGGGTAGATTCTGTGTGTTTGTAGGGAAGGTGACCACACTCACTTCAAAAAGTCCTGGTGACATAAGCCAAATACTGGCATACCTGAAGTTTGGTGTCTTCAGAGAATTGTAAAAGAGTTGTGAAGCAGGGCCATAGACAAATTGATAATCATGGGTGATGGATGCAGTAGGCACGATATCAGCAGAGTAGGGGCTTAGTTTACCTGTTCTCCTGAGATTGCCAATTTCCAGCTTCATGGCTTGTATACCCTTGATTTTTCATGATTTGGTTTGTACTTATTTCAAGAACAGAGCTGCCATGGTACGGTGAGATAGAGTTAAAAATTTATTGATGATTGAATTTCAGTGAATTATTGGTTCCATTTGAACACACGTACAATTCATCCACTCAGCTAAGGCGATGCCATTTCTGTTTCTTTACCTTGCTGGAGTCTCTCTCTTTCTCTCTTACTCCTTCTCTCTCAATTCTCCAATATTTACTAAACAAAACTTTTTTACTTAAAAAAAAAAAAACAAAAAACCCCTTATGGGCCCGGAGAGATAGCACAGTGGTGTTTGCCTTGCAAGCAGCCGATCAGGACCAAAGGTGGTTGGTTCGAATATCCCGGTGTCCCATATGGTCCCCCGTGCCTGCCAGGAGCTATTTCTGAGCAGAGAGCCAGGAGTAACCCCTGAGCACCGCCGGGTGTGACCCAAAAAAAAAAAAAAAAAAAAACACCTTAAAATTAAATAAACACAGCCTGAATTGGATCCAGTTTTTTTTTTAACTTTTTTTTTTTGCGGGGGGGGGGGTGGTGGTGGCACACCTCATGATGCTCAGGGGTTACTCCTGGCTATGTGCTCAGAAATATCTTCTGACTGGGGGGGGGATCATATGGGACACTGGGATTGAACCAGGTCTGTCCTGGATCTGCCACGTGCAAGGCAAACACCCTACTACTGTGCTATTGCTCTGGCCCAATGGGTCCAGTTTTGAGGGACACATACTAGTGGCATTGCTGTTTGGCAGGCTCATGGCAAAATATGTGGTCTCCAGTGCACACAACTATTGAGAGGGAAAGAAGGTAGACTAGATAATCAGGACCTCTGTGAATTCCCCAATTTATATATGTGATCCCATTGGCTATCCATAAATTCTCATTTACATAAGGTGTAAGCATTCATATAGGGGCATATTCAACCTGATTGATATATAATCAGTCAGATAACAGAAGCGGTGAAGTGTGCAGGAACACATAACCTGTAAAAGTTCAAGTCACATGAAGCTCACCACATAGAATGATAAGTGCAGTTAGAGAAATAACTACATTGAAAACTATCATAACAATGTGAATGAATGAGGGAAAAAGAAAGCCTGTCTCGAGTACAGGTGTGGGTGGGGTAGGGAGTAGGTAGATTTGGGAAATTTGTGGTGGGAATTCTGCACTGGTGAAGGGGGGTGTTCTTTACATGACTGTAATCATACAACTACAATTATATTTGTAATTACGGTGTTTAAATAAAGATAATTAAAAAAAAGTTCAAGTCACTGTGTAGTGAGGAGGGCAAGATGGTTGTGTTTGCTATATTGGATGTAAAGGTACCTGTTGGATTCCTATGACTATGCTGCTAGAGATTCCATTAAATAATCAGTGTGTAGAAATATATTGACTTGAACAATGAAATTAAAAACTATCACATTGGGGGCCCGGAGAGATAGCACAGCGACGTTTGCCTTGCAAGCAGCTGAACCAGGACCAAAAGTGGTTGGTTTGAATCCCGGTGTCCCATATGGTCCCCTGTGCCTGCCAGGAGCTATTTCTGAGCAGACAGCCAGGAGTAACCCCTGAGCAACGCCAGGTGTGCCCCCCCCAAAAATAAAAGAGTTATCACCTTGGAGCCAATCAGTCAGTGTGCAATTTTTACATGTCATCCACAAAGAAATTTAAATTTACAAGTGTGGAATAGAAAGTTCAAACACTAAAACTGAAAGAAAGATGTATAGGTGCTGAACCAAATATGTGAGCCTGCTTATCACAATGACAACAACAAAGGGAAAGGTGGGGGGGGGGCACAAAACCACTCAGAAGGATGAAAAAAAAAATCACAGGCCCAAAATGAAATGTTCAATCAGTTAAAAGAACATCTCTTTCCACAAAACCATAAGCAACTTGGCAGCATTGGGTAGAGTCAAGATTCATACCCTAGTCTGAGCATCTCTAAGCTTTTCAAACCTCAGCATCTGTGACACAGAGAACCCACTAACTCTGGCCTAGGAGCTGGAGTCAGAGGATGATGGTTGTTAACAACATCCCTAGCTTCTCTGCTTCTTAGATGCCATTATCGGCCTTATGATGACAACCCAAACTCCTCACAGACTTTGCCTCAACCTTGCTGGGGGATAGAATTTCTTCAGATTATGGGGCCAGTGTGGGGTGCAAGGGGTAAGGCGTTTGTCTTGCCTGCACTTGTGTAGGACGAACTGCAATTCAATTCCCCAGTGTCCCATGTAGTTCCCCCAAGCCAGGAGTGATTTCTGAGTGCATAGCCAGGAGAAACCCCTGAGCGTCACTAGGTGTGGACACAAAATCAAAAAACAAATAAGAATAAAAGAAAAAATTAATTTCTTCATATTAAAAACTCCTGCCCTGACATCATCTTCTGCACCACTGTGCTGGTGATTTTATTGGGAGGGCAGATTGCCAAGATGCCAGCAACCTCTGACCTAACCCAGATAGGCAGGTGTGCTCAGTGTCTCTGACTCTGATTGAAATGAGCAGAGGAAAGTCTGATGCTCCTCGATCATGAACTGAGAATCCAACCAGGACCCCAAGTCAAGTCTACTGT
>NC_064853.1:7625458-7714092 GCF_024139225.1 Suncus etruscus
ATTTTCTCTCTCCCTCCCTCCATCCCTCCCTCTTCATCACTCCTTCCTTCCTTCCTTCCTTCCTTCCTTCCTTCCTTCCTTCCTTCCTTCCTTCCTTCCTTCCTTCCTTCCTTCCTTCCTTCCTTCCTTCCTCCTTTTCTTCCTTCCTTCCTTCTGTCCTTCCTTCCCTCCTCCCTTCCTTCCTTTTCTTCCTTCCTGGCTCCCTCCCTTCTTTCTTTTCTTCCTCCTTTTCTCCCTCCTTTCCTTCCTTCCTCCTTTCCCTCCCTCTCTCCTTCCTTTCTCTTTCTTTTTTCTCTTTATCTTTCTTTCTCTCTCCCTCTCTCCCTCTCTCCCTCTCTCCCTCTCTCCCTCTCTCCTTCCTTCCTTCCTTCCTTCCTTCCTTCCTTCCTTCCTTCCTTCCTTCCTTCCTTCCTTCCTTCCTTCCTTCTTTCCTTCCTTCCTTCCTCCTCCCTCCCTCCCTCCTCCCTCCCTCCCTTCCCTCCCTTCTTTCTTCTTTCTTTCTTTCTTTCTTTCTTTCTTTCTTTCTTTCTTTCTTTCTTTCTTTCTTTCTTTCTTTCTTTCTTTCTTTCTTTCTTTCTTTCTTTCTTTCTTTCTTTCTTTCTTTCTTTCTTTCTTTCTTTCTTTCTTTCTTTCTTTCTTTCTTTCTTTCTTTCTTTCTTTCTTTCTTTCTTTCTTTCTTTCTTTCGTTCTTTCTTTCTTTCTTTCTGTCTTTCTTTCTTTCTTTCTTTCTTTCTTTCTTCTTTCGTTTTTGGGTCACATGTAGGGTACTCTGATTCCTTTATATATGAATACATTTCCTAGCATTTTCTACACACAGCCAGCTGAGTGGGATGAAAAATACAGGCGCGTCCAGATGAAGGTGATCCATTAAAATGCCTCAATCTTCAGTTCTTGGCACCTAGCCATGTTCAGCGGTAGTGTTTGTCAAGATCCTGTGAAATTCTTTGGTGGGTTCAGTCTTTTTTTTTTTTATTTTTTTAATAGTTTTTCCTTTTTGCCACAGATAACATATCTCAGGGCTTACTCCCTACTCTGTGCTCAGGAACCACTTCAGGCAGACTCTGTGGATTATATGGGTTGCTGCAGATATAACCCTGGTCAATAGTGTGCAAGGCAAATGCTCTACTGTTTGTACTATGGATCCAATTCCAGAGACTTGACTTTCCTAAGGTTTTATTTATGATCAGTATGAAAAGGAGTGAATTTTCCCTCAGACATTCTTTCTAGAATCTCTTGGTCAAAGGGAAGGGCCAACTGATACCACACTGGCCTGAGCTAAGACTGGAGCTCAAAAACCTGCTGGGTACCATTCAGTTTTGGTGAGTTTCTTAAATTCAGCTGCCCTAGAGGACACTCCATGATAGCTGCTTGTCCCTCAGCTACTTCAGTTTCCATTCTCAACCCATGAGCAAACAGAATTGATGGAACTCCAAATATGGGCAAATTGAGTCCACCAAAGAACTTCCCCTCTCTTCAGTAGCTATGTGGCAAACACAAACAAACTGTCAAAGATGGGGCTGTTTCATGGTGCATCACTGTTGGCTTAAGTGACTGGCAGAATTCAGCAGCCATAATTATCCTCTCATAGGGCACTGGGCCCATGCGAAGAGCAGGTAGCATGGACAAAGCCTCTGTGCCAGGGATTCATGTTCATTCATTTTATTTCAGCCCTGTCCCCTTCATGTCACTTGTCCAGATTCCAAAAGGGAAGTTATCGAGGGAAAGTGGTGCTCAAAGAGACTGGCACAAATGCTTGGGGTGCTGTATGCTGGGATGAGAAGGATGAAGTCATTCTCCTGGATTCCTTTGCAGATACCGTAAGATGCTTGCATGTAAAATTCAGTAGGTGCATTTCAATGTGAGTGTCACACTCACCCACTGCCTCTGCTACTGGACCCAACTCACCCAGAAGAGTGCATGGAAGGCACAGCAGCAGAGATGACAAAGGGTGGGGTCAGAGGAGAGCTGAGGACAGAATCAGTGAGCTGGAAGATGAGATGCATAACAGCTCGATACAACAGAAGAGATTGAAAAAGAACCTTAAAGCAAACAATCAGACAATGAAAAAAAAATCCTCAAGGAATGGGAGCAGACAAAAATAGAATTGTTTGATAAACTCAACAGAAACAACAGAAGAATCATTGGAGTCCCAACGATCCAGGAAGAAGATACCCAGGAAGAATCAACAGTCAAGGACATCATTGCAGATTCCAGAGCTAAAGGTTGTATGCAACCAAATCCTGCATGATCGGAGTACCAGCTAAAATAACCCCCAAAAAGTAAACCAAGACACATTCTAGGTACACACAATGACAACTCACACAGATAGGAATAGGATAGTAAAAGCAGCAGTATCAAAAAAGAAATTACAATCAAAGAAGCACCTTAAGATTTACAGCAGATTTACAAGAAACCCTCAAGGTCAGAGGCAGTGGTGGATATAGTGACAAAACTCAATGAAATAAATGCTTCGCCTAGAATACTGCACCTAGCCAGACTCATATTTAGGTTTGAAGAAAGTATACATAGCTTCATAAAAAAGCAACAGCTCAGAAACTTTACAGACTCAAAACCAGCCTTAAAAGAAAAACTGAAAGGTCTGCTTTAAGACAAGAAAGACCAAGAGTCAAACCAAAGTCCTACATAAAGATGACACTAAATCCCATGACAATTATCTCTTTCAATGCCAATGGACTAAAAGCATCAGTTAAGAGACACACAGTGGCAAAATGGATTAAAAAGCTGAATCTAACATTCTGCTGCTCCATGAAACACATCTGTAGTTAGAACACATGTAGACTCAAAACCTAAGGTTAAAGGACAATTATCCAAGCAAACAACTCCCTTAAAAAGCTGGAGTGGACATATTAATATCAGATGACACAAACTTTAGATTTAGAAAAGTTATAAGGGATAAATATGGGCCTTTTGTAATAATCAAGGGATATGTACAACAGGAAGAAATCATACCCCTATACATATAAGCACCCAATTAGGGACCAACAAAATACAATTGCACAGGCCAACCTGGGTTTGACCCCTGACATCCAGATGGTTTCATGAGTCTGCCAGAAGTTATTTCCAAGTGCAGAGCCAGAAGCACTCTCTCACTGGGTGTGGCTCCAAAACAAGCAAACAAAAAATGTAGGTCAGAGCCTGGTTGATGGCTCAATACACTGAGAACAGGTTTTTTCATGCTAGAGCCCAAACTCTAATTTTATACAATTAAAATACAATTTAATACAATTGCTGAAGAATCTGAAAGAAGACATCAATAGCAACATAATAATAGTGGGAGACCTCAACACTGCCTTGTCACCCCTTGATAAATCATCCAGGCTAAAACCCAACAAGAATATACTAGCTCTGAAAGGAGAAATGTAAGAAAGTGGCATAGTAGATATATATAGGGCACTCCATCCCCAGAAAACTGGATACACATTTTTCTCCAATGCACATGGGTCATTCTCCAGGATAGACCACATGCTGATGCTGGCCCATAAAATATACCTCCATAAAATCAAGAGGATAGAAACTGTACAGACTATTTTCTCAGATCACAATGCACTGAAATTAGAAATGAACCACAAAGGAACATAGAAGAAAAACTTTAACACAAGAAATTAAACAGCTCACTACTTTACAACCAGTGGGTAAGAAATAAAATCAAAGAGGAAATCAAGATATTCCTGGAAAAAATGAGAATGAAGACACACATTATCAGAATTACTAAGAGGAAAATTTATAGCTTTGCAAGTACACATCAGGAACAAAGAAGGAAGAAAGGGCCTACATAAATAGCTTAATGACACAGCTTATAAAATTAGAAAATAATAAACCCCCCCAAAAGAACCAAAATAGGTAGGCAGAAGAAAATAAAGCTTAGAGCAAAACCCAATGAAGTAGAAATCCAAAAAACAATCCGAAAGATCAATGAAAGCAAAATTTGGTTCTTTGAAAAATAAACAAGATTGATAAACCACCAGCAAAACTCACAAAGAGAGAGAAATGTAATAAACTGGATTAGAAGTGAAAAGGGAAAGATTACTACAGATACTACAGAGAGAGAGATTCAAAGTGTACTTGGAGACTACTTTGAAAAACTCTATGCCATGAAACATGAGAAACTTAAAGAAATGGATAAATTCTTGAACTCTTATAATCTTCCCTGGTTGAATTAAGATGATCTAGCATATCTAAACAGATTAATCACTATTGAGGAAATTAAAATGGTAATCAAACATCTTTCCCAAAACAAGAGCCCAGGCACAGATGGATTCACTAACAAATTCTTTCAAACCTTTCAAGAGGAACTACTACCAATTCTTTTTAGGCTCTTTCAGAAAACTGAAGAAACTGGGGCCCGGAGAGATAGCACAGCTGCGTTTGTCTTGCAAGCAGCTGATCCAGGACCAAAGGTGGTTGGTTCGAATCCCGGTGTCCCATATGGTCCCCCGTACCTGCCAGAAGCTATTTCTGAGCAGACAGCCAGGAGTAACCCCTGAGCAACGCTGGGTGTGGCCCAAAAACCAAAAACAAAAAAAAAAAAAAAAAAAAAAAAAAAAAAAAAAAAAAAAAAAACTGAAGAAACTGAAACACTCTCAAATAATTTTTATGAAGCTAACATCACCTGGATACCAAAATCAGATAGAGATGCTGCATAAAAGAAAACTACAGACCAATATGCCTCATGAACACAGATGCAAAGATCCTCAACAGAATCTTAGCAAATAAGATCCAACACCTCATCAAGATTATACACTATGACCAAGTAGATTTTATTCCATATATGCAAGTATGGTTTAACATATGTAACTCAATCAAGATAATACACCATAGCAACAAAAAGAAAAATAAAAACTATATGGTCGTATCAATAATTGTGGAGGAAGCATTCTAGAAAGTTCACCACCTATTCATAATAAAAACTCTCAACAAGATGGGAATTGGAGGAACTTTTCTCAATATAGTCAAGACCATTTACTACAAGCCAATGGTAAATATTCTCAATGGAGATAAACTAAAAGCCTTTCCTCTAAAATCTGGTACAAGACAAGATTTCCCCTTCTCACCACTCCTATTCAAAATAGTATTGGAAGTACTTGTCATAGCAATTAGGCAAGAAAAATATATCAAGGGCATCCAGCTAGAAAGGAGGAAGTCAAAATCTCACTGTTTGCAGATGGCATGCTAAAGACTTTTCCAAAAAGCTTCTAGAAACAATGGATTCTATTGTTTTAAAGTGGCAGGCTACAAAATTAACACACACACACAAATCAATGGTCTTCTTATACACCAATAATGATAGAGAAGAAATGAACATTAAAAAAATCCAATCAGGGCCCGGAGAGATAGCACAGCTGTGTTTGCCTTGCAAGCAGCCGATCCAGGACCTAAGTTGGTTGGTTCAAATCCTGGTGTCCCATATGGTCCCCTGTGCCTGCCAGGAGCTATTTCTGAGCAGACAGCCAGGAGTAACCCCTGAGCACTGCTGGGTGTGGCCCCAAAACCAAAAAAAAAAAAATCCAATCACAGTAGTGCCTCACATACTCAAATACCTTGGAGTCAACTTAACTAAAGAGGGAAGGAAGGACTTATACAAAGAAAACTATTTTGCTTCAAGAAACAAAAGAGGACACAAGGAAATAGAGACACATACTCTGTTCATGGATTGGGAGGATTAACATCATCAAAATGGTAGTACTTCCCAAAGCATTGTACAGATTTAATGCAATTCCTCAAAGGATACCCATGACATTCTTCAGAGTAGTGAAATTTATTTGGAACAATAAACACCCACTAATAGCTAGAGTAACCTTTAGGAAAAAGAATATGGGAGGCATCACTTTCCTTAACTTTAAATTGTATCCCAAAGCAATAGCCATTAAAATAGCATGGTATTAGAATAAAGACAGACCCTCAGATCAATGGAATAGACTTGAGTTCCCCAGACATACCACCAATTAATCTTTGATAAAGGGGCAAGAAATGCAAAATGAGTAAGGAAAGCTTCCTCAACAAGTGGTATTGGGACAACTGGCCAGCCACATGCAAAAAGTGAAATTGAGCCTCCATCTAACATCATACACAAAGGTCAAATCCAAATGGATTAAAGACCTTGATATCATACCCAGCATCATAAGGTATATAGAACATGTAGGTAAACACTCCATGACATTGAGACTAAAGGCATCTTCAAGGAGGAATCAGCACTGTCCAAACAAGTGGAAGCAGAGATAAACCAATGGGACTATATTAAACTGAGAAGTTTCTGCACCTCAAAGGAAATGGTGACTAGGATACAAAGGCCACTCACAGAGTTTGAGAAACTATTCACCCAATACCCATCAGATAAGGGACTAATATCTAAGATACACAAGGTACTAACAGAACTTAACAAGAAAAAAGATATAACCCTATCAAAAACAGGGAGAAGAAAGGAACAGACACTTCCTCAAAGAGGAAATACAAATGGCCAAAAGGCACATGAAAACATGCTCCACATCACTAATCATTAGGGAGATGCAAATAAAAACAACAATGAGGTACCATTGTAAGCCACAGAAACTGGCACACATCACAAAGAACAAGAACAATCAGTGCTGCCTCGATGTGAGGAGAAAGGTGGAATGCTGGTGGGAATGCCATCTAGTCCAGTCTTTATGGAAAACAATATGGAGATACTTCAAAAAACTGGAAATTGAGCTCCCATATAATCCAGCTATACTACTCCTAGGGATATAACCTAGGAGCACAAAAACACAATACAAAATGCCTTTCTCACACCTATATTCATTGCAGCACTATTTATAATAGCCAGAATCTGGAAACAATCCAGATGCTCAACAACAGCTGAGAGGCTAAAGAAATAGTGGTATATATACACCATGGAATACTCTGGAGCTGTCAGGAAAAATGAAGTCATGAAATTTTTCTATACATGGATGGACATAGAGACTATTATGCTGAGTGAATAATACCCAGAGACAATAGAGATGTGGGCTGGAAGGACTGGCCACTATATGAAGCTTCCCACAAAGAATGGTAAATTTAGTTAGAGAAATAACTATAATAACAATTATCACAACAATGCTAGTGAGTGAGAGAAGTAGTATGGATTTCTGGAATACTGGCAGGAGGTGGGAGATAGGGGGCATTGGTGATGGAGCACTGGTTGAAGGGGGTATTCTTTTTTAGGCACCATATCACATTTATTTTATTTTTTTACACAGTTGCTTTATTAGATGTGAGCATGCATAAGTATATCACATATTTTGTACATACATATATACACAAATTCATACAAGTTGTGAGAATATTAGAGCATGAACATGAGATCATCTGGGAGCAAATCTAGGCATTGACACTTATAAGTCATCTGCTCTACAAATTGACCCACATCCCTAGCCTCCTCCTACTTTTTCTCTTTTCTTCTTTTTCTTCTCCTCTCTCTTCTTCCCCTTCTTTGTCCTCCCCTTTTCTTTTTATTTATTTTTTTTCACAGTAATATTTTAGGTACATAGTGAATCAGGGGCATTCCCACCACCAATATTGTCTTCCGTCCACCCCTGTTCCCATCACGCATCCCACATCCTCCTCTTTTAACCCCCAGGCTGCTAGTATAGGTGGTCCTCTCCGTGTCTAGTATGTTGTGAATTGGGTATTAATCCTGTTATCGTTGGCTTTGGCTTTGGTGCTTAAGTTTGAACCTTTTTTAAATTTCTACTTAATGTTCATGTGATTGTTTGGTCTTGGTACCCTCCATTATTTCTTCCTCCATTTGTGAGTCAGAGCAAGATGGTTCAAGTTGTCTGATTCTGTTTGGAGGAAAGAGAAAAAAAATAAAATGGGGCAAAAATCGAACAAGCAAAAAATGAGAGGAGTTCTTTTAGAGGCTATATCTAAATCGAACAAGCAAAGAATGAGAGGAGTCCTTTTAGAGGCTATATCTATCAGTTTAAGAGCGGAGAGGGAAAAGGAAGAAAAACATAACAACAGTACAAAAAATAAAATAAAATAAAAGATAAAAAATCAAACCAAAAACTCGAAAAGCAACAGAGCAATATAGACAGCAGCCATACAATAATCACAGTCCTTAAATAGAAAACAAAACAAAGTCCCAAAGACTTTCTTCTTCTTCTTCTTATTCTTCTTCTTCTTCTTCTTCTTCTTCTTCTTCTTCTTCTTCTTCTCTTCTTCTTCTTCTTCTTCTTCTTCTGTCTTCTTCTTCTTCTTCTTCTTCCTTCTTCTTCTTCTTCTTCTTCTTCTTCTTCTTTTCTTCTTCTTCTTCTTTCTCTCTTCTTCTTCTTCTTCTTCGTTCTTCTTCTTCTTCTCCTTCTTCTTCTCCTTCTTCTTCTTCTTCTTCTTCTTCTCCTTCTTCTTCATCTTCTTCTTCTTCTTCTTCTTCTTCTTCTTCTCCTTCTCCTCTTCCTCCTCCTCCTCCTCTCTCCTCCTTCTTCTTCTTCTTCTTCCTTCTTACTTCTTCTTCTTCTTCTTCGTTCTTCTTCCTTCTTCTTCCTTCTTACTTCTTCTTCTTCTTCTTCTTCTTCTTCTTTCTTCTTCTCCTTCTTCTCCTCTTTCTCTCTTCCTCTTCTTCTTCTTTCTTCTTTTTCTTCTTTCTCTTCCTCCTCCTTCTTCTTCCTCCTTCTTCTTTTCTTCTTTCTTCCTCCTCCTTCCTTTTCTTCTTCCCCTTTGCCTTCTTCATCCTCCTCCTCTTCTTCTTCTCACTCTTCTTCCAACTCCTATTATTGTTCTCTTCTTGGGTCTCTGAGACTCCAGTGTTCTTATATTGTTTCTGTTGAGTTTATCAAAAAATTCTATTTTTATCTGTTCAAATTCTTTTAGTAGTTTTTCCATTGTCTAATTATTTCCAATATATTCTGCTGTATGAAGTTGTTCTGCATCTCATCTTCCAGCTCACTGATTCTGTCCTCAGCTCCTGTTCAAGAGGCTTTCCATTGACCAAGATTTTCAGCACTGCTGTTTTAGATAGGAGTTTTCTAATTTCTATCATTGTGGTCTGTTCAGATCGATCTATACTTTCTTTGAGTTCTATGAACATTTTCCATATTTCTTCTCTAAACAGCTTATCTGAGAGGATAAATTTTCCCCATTGCCACTCTTGAAGTGTGGTTTTTACTACGTGTTGTGGTGAAGTTCATGGGCTAGAAGATGTGTGCTACCATGGAGCAAAGCTAAGCTGTTGCACTCCTCTGTTTTCACCCTTATTGGGTGGAGACAGCTTACAGGGTGTGGGGTCCTAAAGAGATTATGTTTGTTGTCATCTTCTTGGCTGACTCACGCAAGAAAGCAGGCAGGGAGGAGGCAGCAGTCCTTTATAATGGCTCTCTTGTGCCCAAATACATGGTGGGAATCAGCCTACAGCCTTGTTGGGTGGTGAGAGCTTACCGGGTGTTGGGCCCTGAAGAGATTATTTTCTCTGTCAGTTTCTTGGCTGCCTCAGGAAGGAAACCCTGAGGTATTCTTTTTATTAACTGAAACCAAACTACAAACATATTTGCAATCATGGTGCTTAAATAAAAATGTATTAAAAATAATAATCACTTTGGAGAGTGATAAACAGAATGATCACACTCATTTGTGTTTATAAAAAATAGTATGGTAATAATATCCAGAGACAATAGAGATGAGGGCCAGGAGGACCAGTTTATGGTAGAAAGCTTGCTACAAATAGTGGAGCAGTGAAATTAGGGCAGATTAGGGACCTTTATGATAATGCTGGTTGGAATCAATCACTTTGGAAAAGAACTGAGCTGAAAGAGGATAAAGTAATAGGCATGATACCCTCTCAGTAACAATATTGCAAACCTTAGTGGAAAGAAAAAAAGAAGCGAGGTAAATAGAAAGAGGAGAGAGAGAAAAGAGAAGGGAGAAGAGAGAGAGAAAGAGAGAGGTATTTCTCCAGAAACAGGCAGCAGGGAGAGCAGGAAGAAAACTGGGGGCATTGGTAGCAGAACATGTGCCACCACATTTGTGAAGGGTGCTTTATGACTGAAACTCAATCATGAACAACTTCACAATTGAGAAAAAATCACAACTGTATTATGAACAACCTTGAAACCACAGTGTTTAAATAAATTATTTTTTATTAAAAAACAATTAAAATGGCAATACTTCTTAAAGTATTGTGATTCCTTCATTTTTTTTTTTTTTGGTTTTTGGGACCACACCCGGTGACGCTCAGGGGTTATTCCTCTAAAGTCGCTCCTGGATAGGGGGACCATATGGGATGCCGGGGGATCAAACCGTGGTCCGTCCTAGGCTAGCGCAGGTAAGGCAGGCACCTTACCTTTAGTGCCACCGCACGGCCCCTATACATGACATTCTTAAATTCTTTAATTCATTTGGAACAACAAATGCCCACAAATAGCTAAATCAACCCATCAGGGGCTAATTTCTAAGATATACAAGGTACTGACAGAACTTAACAAGAAAAAGATTCTAACCCCATCAAAAATTGTGTAGAAGAAATGAAAGACACTTCTTCAAAGGGCCTCAGCTGATGACATCATCATATATGTGCAGGAGAATCAGGAACTAGCAGATTTCAGGATACCTTTGCAGGTCATGTTTTAAGTTCCAGTTTTTTACTCCAAAGAGGATTTTCACTTCATTATCAAGGGAACAGAAAGGGAAAAATGAAAAATTTATTTAGTAAATGTAGAATATCAACAATAGCTTATTTACCAATACTTAGATTTCTAAGTTGAATGTGGATTTGAGAATTATCTGAATAATAGAGAAATTAATACAACTATTTACAACTGAAAATTATTAAAATTTTTACAAAATTAAATTTTAACCTATAACTACATTGAAATGTAAATTCTGTTGTCAGAAAACAGGGATAATGTGATTTTTCTACTTCCTGCTTTATAGGGGAGTTATAATGTCAGAGTTTTTCTTCTTTATCACTAATATAAATAACAGTTGACTGGCATCTTATTTGTTCAAAAAAGTAAAAAACAATACACAAATGTCTATTTAAATTACACTCAGATGGGGCTGGAGCAATAGCACGATGGTAGGGTATTTGCCTTGTATGAAGCCTACCTGAGATGGTTCTGGGTTTGATTTCCGGCATCCTGTATGGTCCCCCGAGCCTGCCAGCGACTGTTTATGAGTTCTAATCTAGAAGTAACCCCTGAGCGCTGTTGGGGGTGTAGCCCAACCCCCCTAATTCTAATAAATTTAAAGAAATGTGTAAATGCAGCCAAACTGTCATGTAAAAACAACTTTTTCATAGTCTTATAAAACAATGAAAAGACCAAAGTCTTTCTGGGATTTAAATTTTACGAGTCCTTATATGGCACAATGGAATCCATAGTTTTTTGGGTGAGTGTCTTCTGTGAATATGTAAGTGTATTTTCTTCCTCTGATGATCAAGTTTTCTGCAACCCAGTCTTTGTCAATCTTCACCCAAATAGGTGAGTTCATTGTCTTATGGGTTCTTAGGTATTCCTGAAAATGTTTTTCAGTGGCTATGTATTGTTCTCCTTGTGGTAGACTGAGAAAATATAATATTGATAAAAATTGGCAGCATTCCCCATTTTATATTTTTCAGTTGTGTTTTAAGTGTTCTACATGTTCCTTCAACTATCACTTGTCATTGTGGATTGTATGATATTTTCATTATGTGCTTTATCTGCCACTCATTACAGAAGGCTTGGAAAGCTTTGCTAAAACATGCTGGTCCATTGTCTTTCTTGATTGTATTAGGAATTCCTATAAGTAAAAAGCATTGCAATAGAGAGGAGCAAAGTTCTTTAGCTCTCTCTGATGACATAGGGACTGCCCATATGAAATGAGAATATGTGTCAATGACCACATTCAGGTATGGTTTGTTTGGGAAAATATTAACATGGGTCACATCTATTTTTCATGGTTCATTTGTTCTGAGATTATGAGGGTTAGCTCCTACCACATGACTGTTGCAGTGCAGAGGAATGCATACTAAACAGCTTTGAATATTATGTATGGCTTTTCTTAGTGGGATTCAATATTGTACATGGAGGCAATGGGCATTTGTATGTAGAATATTATGATCTTCCACCAGTGATTTAAATGTATAACTATCACATTGTCTAGCGATCAGCTTGAGTCATCTAGAGTCACTGGACCAGGGACACCAGAATAAGATCATATGTGCATGATGTTAACAGATTCTGAGTGCTTTGTAACATGGTTTGCTGCTATAGAAGTAGATATTATACCACAGGATTGTGAGCATTTATAGATGTGGTAACAACACCCCAAAAAAGACCAACAATGTATGCAGTGTCACTCGCAATATTACAGAGACTTGACAAATGTTATAATAGGTAAATTAAGTTAGCAAGTTATACTTGTGAGAAGTTATAATTAATGCACACTGTTGTGATCAGGGATGGATCAATGATTCCAAATTTCTCTGTGGATGAGCTATCAATATAAAACACAGGCATGTCTGGAATAAAAGAGGTACAAATGATTTAAGAAATTATAAAAGGTGTTCTATAATTTTTCCTTAGGATAGTGTGAATAATTTCCCCATAGAAGTCAGCAAAAGCTCTTTGCAGAACTTTTCTGGTGTCAATTTCACTTTTGAAATGGCAGGACTATTATATCAGGGTTGCACCCCAATAAAGTGCAATTTCCCTTTAAAATTAAATTAGCTATTAGTTTTAAGTATTACATGATTATATGTTGTTATGAAGACATATCTGCCCTAGAGGTCCTGATAACTGAGCAATTGCAGCTGTTGATGATTTTAATGTTGCAAATAGTAATAGCCATACCGTTTCTCCATGGGTAAAGTGAGTGAGATAGGACATATGGAGGTGATTCATAAAAAAGTTCAATTTCTTCTTAGCCTCTGGAGTCTATTGTATTGGGCTTTTCAGGCCAGCATCACTTCTAAGGTAAGGAACAGGTTAGTTAGCTCTGAATTAGGGATACCAAGAGATGAACAGACCCAATTAATATCACCCAGTAATTTTTGAAAATCATTGAGTGTTTATAGATCTATCTGATAGATTGGAATTGTTTGAAGATGTACCATCATGTATTCATGAACATAACCCAGGTATTCAGATGGTGGCATCATCTGGAATTTTTCTGCAGCTACCTGTAATCCAGCTTCTAGCAAATTTGTCATATCTTTATACAAGCTTTGGCGTTCTCTCTTATTTGAACAAGCTATTGTTCATGTCGTCTTAATATAAGCATTAGGAAATCTTGCACAGAAAGGACTTAGAACTAAATCAACAAAATAATCACACTAAGTTGGTATGTTAGTTATTTCCTGAGTTAAAACAATTCACTAAAATCTATGCATCGGTGCCTTATGATTTAAAGAAACAATTGAAAAAGCAAATAGTTTATGGTCATCTGGGTGAATGGGGGATATTATAGAAACAGTCTTTGATATAAATTACTACTAAATGCGAATTTCTAGAAATCATTACAGGAGAAGAAAGGCCAGGTTGAAAGTTTCTAATAGGAATCATTGTGGCATTAATATTATTCAAGCAATCAATAGTCATCATTTGCTTGATTATTTATAGAACAAAGATAGGAGAATTCCATTCAGAAAATGTTTCTCAATTTTAATTGTTCCTCTACTAAATTTTGTAAATGCCCTTAGTTTTATTTTATTGAGGGGCCACTGACTTGTCTACACATGGTGGCTAAATTTCCACTGAACGTGGAGTGATGGTGGGCACTGTAACTCAGTGACCTCTATTAGAAAATGTGAGTCTTCTGGATTATGAGCTAGATGAGTGACAGGCACAGTTATAAGAGTAAGAATGCTAAAATAAACATAACATTGACTGTGTAAATCCCTTTCTCATAGACTCAGGGGCACACGAGCCACATAATCTTGGGGCATGGCTATATTTTCATCATGTTAATGGATTTTAGTCTCCTATGCTCTATTGAATGGAAGAAGAAAGCATATTGTTTATTCATTGCAAGCCTGATGGTATCTCCAGTAGAGTCCAATTTTGAGGACAGTATCAGATAGATATGCTAGAAAGATCTGCCCCTGTATCAATCATACCCCTGAATCAATTTTTAGGGAAATTACTTGACGATGCTTTTGTTCAGGCTTTATGTGAATGCCATCAGAGGATCTGTAGAAACAGCTAAGGGATTGGTGTTGTAAAATCCTCTGATCCTTGGGCAATTGGAGGGGCCCAAATTTATAATTGGGGGGTATAAGAGTTGTGCTATTCTGTCACCCTTTTTAAAAGTCCATTAATGTAGGCACTATTATTAGATTATTAGTTATCCCTCATTATCTGGGTCTATAATCCCCACATGAACATTAATGCCCTTTGTTGTTAGGCTGCTTCTACCAAACAGCAAATCTACTGTGCCTGGCAGTATCATTACATTTATGTTTGAGTGTATGGGCATTGTGCTGGAGTCAGGGTTATATTATTTGGGCAAAGAATAGCTAGGGGTGTACTTTAAGTAGGGAATGGTGTTGTAAGGTTACAGTCATTGGACTGCATGACTTATTGCCCCATATTTTGTGAAGCTTGGGGTAGGCCCTCTGCCCTGTTTCCTGGCATTTGCTGAAAATTATAGGCCAATCTCTTGCCCAATGTTTACCTTCATTACATCTTGGGCATGGTTCAGGAGATGGTCTTCAGAGACTGGGAATAAGGAGGGCCTTGCATTCCTTCCTGTAGTGACCAAACTTGCCACAATTCAGACACATACCAAAGATTTGGCAGGTCTGGCTCTAGCTTCTGTTTACATAGATGAGTCATATCTTGCCCAGTGATTGCCTCTACCACATTTAGGAAAAGGTCCAAGTGGTAACCTTGAGAATGCACAATTGAATGGGGCTCTAAATTCTCTCTGTTAGTATCCTGATCTCCTAGCTTGTTTCTGGACTCAATAAACCTCAAGAGCATTTACTTTTGCCTGGTAGGAAATGGAACCAACATTTCAGCATGCCTTGAAGTATCAAATTATATCTTTTTTTCTCCTCTATTGGTCTTAATATGGCCTGACAGTTCTCATTAGTGTTTTCAAACATGAGTTACTTTATTACATAATCCTGGATCTATCTTCCCCTAATTTGTATCTTTACCTCCTCATAAGACTTGCCAATGAATTAGACAGATGGCTCAGATACAACCTGGAAGACCTTTGTAAAACTACCTCTAAACTCATAGTCTGCATTTAATTTTTCCCATGAAGATAGGGCATTATCCCTAATATAATTTAGGATTGTAGTAGCCTGTTTTTTCTTTATTTAAACATCTTGATTACAAATATGATTGCGATTAGGTTTCAGCCATGTAAAGAACACCCCCCTTTACCAGTGGAACATTCCCACCACCAATGTCCCAAATCTCCTTCCATCCCACCCCACCCCCACCTGTACTCTAGACAGGCTTTCCAGTTCCCTCATTCATTCACATGATTATGTTAGTTCTCAGTGTAGTTATTTCTATAACTGCATTCACCACTCTTTGTGGTGAGCTTCATGAAGTGAGCTGGAAGTTCCAGCTCTCCTCTCATTGTCTTTAAGGATTGTTGCAAAAATGACTTTTATTTTTCTTAAAACCCATAGATAAGTGAGACCATTTTGCATCTCTCTCTCTCCCTCTGACTTATTTCACTTATAGACTCCATGTACATCCATGTATAGGAAAATTTCGTGACTTCATCTCTCCTGATGGCTGCATAATATTTCATTGTGTATATGTACCACTGTTTCTTTAGCCATTCGTCTGTTGAAGGGCATCTTGGTTGTTTCCAGAGCCTGGCTATTGTGAATAGTGCTGCAATAAATATAGGTGTGAGGAAGGGGTTTTGTATTGTATTCTTGTGTTCCTAGGGCATATCCCTAGAAGTGAAATAGCTGGGTCGAATGGGAGCTCAATTTTCAGTTTTTGGAGGAATCTCCATATCGCTTTCCATAGAGGTTGGACTAGACAGCATTCCCACCAGCAGTGGATAAGAGTTCCTTTCTCTCCACATCTCCGCCAACACTGCTTGTTTTCATTCTTTGTGATGTGTGCCAATCTCTGTGGTGTGAAATGGTATCTCATCGTTGTTTTGATTTGCATCTCCCTGATGATCAGTGATGAGGAGCATTTTTTCATGTGCCTTTTGTATTTCTTTTTTTATCAAAGTGTCTGTTCATTTCTTCTTCCCATTTTTTGATGGGATTAGATGTTTTTTTCTTGTAAAGTTCTGTTAGTGCCCTGTATATTTTGGATATTAGCCCCTTATCTGATGGGTATTGGGAGAATAGTTTCTCCCACATGGTGGGTGGCTCTTGTATCCTGGGCACTATTTCTTTTGAGGTGTAGAAGCTTTCAGCTTAATGTATTCCTATCTTTTTTTTTTTTTTTGAGTTTGGTATTCTCTTTCTCCTAACACCATATCAAGGGCGATTTTGATTACAAATAGCCTCCCGGCTGATTTTTTCAAGTTGAATAATTTAGCTTTTGCCTCATCACTTAGTCATATTTACCATTGCAGGTATTGGGATGGACTCAGGCAAACTTTGACTATGGTCTGAAAGTCCTGTGGGATCCAAAGTGTGTTTTTGCTTCAGCCTGATAAGTATTCAGATCATTTTGGGAATGTTGGTCATATGCTATGCAGAACTTTTATAAACTACTCAGGGAGTTTATTTTTAATCGTTGATATGGAGGCAGTTCATTGGGTCTGTTTTTGTTAGCCTCTAGTTTTGATCTTTATGGGACTATATTAGTTAGTTAGCAGGTACTTAAAAGCTCATTGTCTGTGGTACTATGGATTTTCTAAGGGTGGAGATGCAGGTATTTTTTTGAAATCTTTATTTATGGTAATTATTGTGTTTGAACTTTTTTATTCATGGATTGAGCCCTCGTCATTACTGGAAACATTCCTCTCCCTTGTTCTGATGTCAGTTTGGCAGAATTCTCCTTTCTTGTATTCTTCACCTGATTCAATTTTATGGGTACAGGAGGAGCTATTTTGTTCTCAGTTTTGAAATAAGCATTTTAAGAGTGGCATGACTAGTATATTTCCTAGGTTTCCCTATGCGGTGGAATGATGCTGAGAGGAGCTAAAGGAATGTTGCTTCTCATTAAATCCGTTATCATGACCTGAAACCATAAGGTATATAGAACAAAGAACAAGAATAATCAGTGCTGGTGGGGATGTGGAGAGAAAGTAACTCTCATTCACTGCAAGTGGGGATGTCCTCTAGTCCAGCCCTTATGAAAAACAATATGGAGATTCCTCAAAAAACTGGAAGTTGAGCTCCAATTTGATCCAGCTATACTACTTTTAGGGATATACCCCAGGAACACCTCATCCACAAAGAAACCTGATGTTCCAAATGTGGAAAGTTTAAATATCAAAATTGAAAGATAGATGTATAGGCCCAGAACCAAGTCTATGAGCCAGGTCATCACAACAAAAACAACAAGAACATCAACAACAAAGGGAAAGGCGGGGTGGGGGACTGAGAAAGATGAATGAATCTTAGGCCCAAGATGAAGTCAGTTCAGTCAGAGAAAAAAAACATCCCTTTCCATAAAAACATAAGCACCTTACCAACATTGGGTAGAGCCAGGATTAAACCCCAGTTTGAGCATCTCTGAGCTTTTCAACCTCAGCACCTGTGATACAGTGAACACTAACCCAAGGTTTTGGCACTGGAGCTGGCCGATGATGGCTGTTAGCAACATCCCTGGCCTCTCTGCTCCTTATCTGCCAGTACCTGCCTCATGATGACAACACAAAATACTTCCAGACTTTGTCTAATACTCTGTGGGGTTAAATTTCCCCAGATTGAAAACTCCTGCCCTGACATCACCCTTTACTTCACTTCACCGGTGATTTTGTTGGGAGGGCTGATAGTGAAGTTGCCAGCAACCTCTGACCTAACCACAATAGGAAGATAAGCTCAGGGTATCTGCTTCCAATGGACAGAGGAAAGACTGCTCTCTGTGCCCTCATTCAAGCCCAATCAGGACTCTGAAGATAAAGCCTCCTGTTTTCTGATATAGTCTAGAGCAAAGGTAAGTACTTGAGGCAGAGTTGGCCAAACTTGCTGGAGAGATGGCCCCCATCTCAAACATAGCAGCACTGGAGCTGAAAGGTACATTACGGGAGGATTGAGCCTGGATGAGACCCAGAAACAGCAGGTACAATAGTTCTATGGCCTCTGGGCATGGTCAGGAGGGGCAAATGTAGAAGCCCAGGGTGAAGGGAGTTTAGGTTTGGGCAATAAGTGGAGAGTGTCTTGATTGTGTGACTCTCAGGCCATTTGAGGGGTTGGGTCAGAATGCAATGAGGATGCAAGTTTTCTTCCAATGATATGTCAGGTTGCAAAGGCCATTATTCCTCTGTAGGGCCCCATCTTAGAACCAGTCCTCATCTGAAACTGACTCACTGAGATGGACCTGATTTTTGGAAGATGGGAAGATATAAGTGGGAATCCGCTGCCGCCAGATAATGGTCAACTTCTGCCTCAGCCTCCGCCCAGCCTCACCCTTGGTAGAGATAGCATGTTGGACCTCCTGCTCTGGGCCGGTTTCTTAGTTGCTTGTGTGTTCTTTGTGGGAGCTCCACTGTGGGTGTTCTTGAGTCATTTCTTCCTTGTTGAAATCCCATCAGGAATCAGCCACCCCAAGAAGCTTCGGCTTTACCACTGCATCTTTGAGCTGCTGTTGACATGGGTGAGTTCCACTTTTTGCCCTGTTCCCTTCTTCGGAGGCTTCATGGGCAGGGAAACTTGGCAAACACAAGCCCAAAGCTTCTGTGCCATCTGACCAGCTGCAGAGATTGATAGCTATCTTCTCAAACCTGCATTGTCACCCTCGTGGACCCCCGTGCATTCCCACCTCTTTCTGGGGCTTCTTAAAGGAGGACTAGTATGTTCCTAAATGCAAAGAACATTTAGGGGGTTTCTCAAAGATTCCCACTCTGGGAGATCATGGAAAGAGAGCCTGAGGGAATCTCTGATCTCATTGCCTTAGGAAGTCCCCAAATAGACACAGAGCAGTTTGGGGAAGGAGGAGAGAGGAGCAAAGTGGCAGAAGATGGCTTTGACAATGCAGTCCTGTGTCTTTGGAGCTCTCGGTGACTGTTGATGTCTGGTAGAACATGTCTGGGTCTGGGCATGAGGTGGGTGAGCCCCAGAAGGCAGAGGAAAGTGGCTCCAGAGAGCACCTATTTTAGTCTCCCCTTTCTGGATAGTAGGGTGCCCTGTGCTCCCAGGGAGGAATCACATAGGAAGGACTCCTGGGGCCAAATCTCCTGCATGTTCTGCTTATGTAATTAGAGCTTTTTATCTGCAGATGTCCTGACCCTCATATGCATTTCATAGGCTGGTTCCCAACTGAGTGACTAAGTTTCCTCATCTAAAGAATAGGGGGCATTCACAGCACTAAGTCAGTAGCTTATTTTTGGTGGGGGAGTCACACCTGGCAGTACTCAGGGGTTACTTCTGGCTCTACACTCAGAAATCGTTCCTGGTAGGCTCGGGGACCACATGGTATGCTGGGATTCGAACCACCATTCTTCTGCATGCTAGGCAAACGCCCTACCTCCATGCTATTTCTCCAGCCCTAAGTCAGTAGCTTTAGATGGGAAAATATGAATTAAAACTTTTGGTTATTCTATCTCTATGTGTGGGCAGCCTGACTTAGCTCTGCCCTCTATCTGACTTGGCTTCTTTACTCTTTGTTGTTTCCTTTCACCAAAGGTGGGATCTGCAACTCCTATATGTTATAGGAAATTAACCATGGTTTAAGCCAAGGCAGTCCATGTAATATGCATGGCAGGAGTTTGGTGTCTCTTAATAGGGCAAAAAAGATATAACCAACAAGCAACTATATCCCCCAATGCTCAGACTACTTGAAGGAGTGTCAAGTACTGCGTAGAGAATGAAGTAGACATTCAGTGCAGGTCTCTGATTACGAGGGTTCCCTATACCCAATGGTGAAATAAGAATAAGAAGACCATGAATTTGGAGGGTGGCAAAATCTTCCTATGTAGGGCAGTACAGTGCTCAGTGGTTTAGCATTGTATGTGTAGGGCTCTGGCTCCCATGCCCAGTACTGTGTGTTCCTTTCAGTACATCTAGCAGGAACTATAAGTTCTGGGCCAGAGTTGCCCATGTACAGCCAGTTGTGGTTCACAAATCAGAAAAACAAACATACTTGACTTCAGTCTGATGGAAAAGTGATATATTCCATAATATAAGGGTAATGTAAGGGTAACAAAGCAAAGTGATGAAAGCAGGTCTTGCAAATTGGTTGCCTTGAGAATCAGGGGCTGGAGAGATACCACAGCAATGGGGCATTTGCCTTACACGAAGCCAATCCAGGATGGATGGTGGTTTGAATTTCGGCATCCCATATGATCCTCTATGCCTGCCAGGAGGGATTTCTGAGTGCAGAGCCAGGAGTAACCCTTGAGCAACGCTGGGTATGACTCCCAAACAAACAAATGAACAAAAGAGAAAGAATCAGGGCTCTATCAGAGCATTAGTGATTGCAAATAGTATTAAAAGTTTGGGCTAAGAGCCAAGGTGATATTACAGTAGGTAGGGCACTAGCTTTGAACCTGGCTGACCAATGTTCAAACCACAGCAGAACCTGAGCTTTGTCAAGGGTAATTCCTGAATACAGTCAACAGTAAACCCTGAGTATAGCCAGGGTTTTCCCTTATCAACTTGGACTCATCTTCCTTCCATTGAAAGAGTAATATCAGCCCCCACACAAAATCAGTCACATATCAAATTAAGTCAGGTGTATGAATGCTTTATGGGCTTGAATGACATTCACATTAACTGCAAACAAAATAGCTTTCCTCTGTAACCTATATATTTTATTTCAGGCTCTCAAAATCATGGAGAGACATTGATATCCTGAGGACTGAGCTCAAGAAATGGTCTCAAGAAAGAGCACTGACAAAATTGAGCTTGGGTTGGAGAGGGGTGTGGTGTACAGGGCTATACAGGGGTGGTGGACCTTGGTTTGCATGTGGCTAGCCTGACTTTAGTTCATGGAACTATACAAGACTTGCTCTCTCTCTTTCTCTCTCTCCTTCCTTCCTTCCTTCCTTCCTTCCTTCCTTCCTTCCTTCCTTCCTTCCTTCCTTCCTTCCTTCCTTCCTTCCTTCCTTCCTTCCTTCCTTCCTTCCTTTCCTCTTCCTTCTTTCTTTCTCTTTCTTTCTTTCTTTCTCTTCTTTCTTCTTTCTCTTCTTTCTCTTCTTTCTTTCTTTCTTTCTTTCTTTCTTTCTTCTTCTTTCTTTCTTTCTTTTCTTTCTTTTCTTTCTTTCTTTCTTTCTTTCTTTCTTCTTTCTTTCTTTCTTTCTTTCTTTCTTTCTTTCTTTCTTTCTTTCTTTCTTCTTTCTTTCTTTCTTTCTTTCTTCTTTCTTTCTTTCTTTCTTTCTTCTTTCTTCTTTCTTTCTTTCTTTCTTTCTTTCTTTCTTTCTTCCTTCCTTCATTCCTTCCTTCCTTCCTTCCTTCCTTCCTTCCTTCTTTCCTTCATTTCTTTCTTCCTTTCTTCTTCCTTCCTTCCTCACTTACTCCCTTCCTTCCTTCCTTTCTTCATTCTTTCTTTCTTTCTTTCTTTTCTTTCTTTCTTTCTTTCTTTCTTTCTTTCTTTCTTTCTTTCTTTCTTTCTTTCTTTCTTTCTTTCTTTCTTTCTTTCTTTCTTTCTTTCTTTCTTTCTTTCTTTCTTTCTTTCTTTCTTTCTTTCTTTCTTTCTTTCTTTCTTTCTTTCTTTCTTTCTTTCCCTTTCTTTCCCTTTCTTTTTTATTTTTTTGGGGGACACATGTAGCAATACTCAGGTCACTCCTGGCTCTGCACTCAGGAATTACTCCTGTGGTGCTTGGGGGACCATATTCTGGGGGATCAAACCCGGGGCTTTCACATGCAAGACAAATGCCCTTTCTGCTGTACTATTGCTTTAGCCTCATTGCTCCCATTTCTCATGGACTTGGTATCCTTTGATTTCTCAGAGATAACTCATTTTTTAAGAATTATAACCCCATTGCAATCACCACCAGTTCAAATTGGCAGCCAGATTATGTAGAGAGGCACAGGTGTTTGGTGGCCCAGAGCATCTCCCTGGAAGAATTGTCATGTCCAGAGAGCAGGGGAGAAGGTCGTATGTGGCTGAGGGCTGCTCCCCAAACAGGGACACTTCATGGCTAATCAAAGGCCTGGTTTGTAGGAATGGAGGATAACACATGTGGGACAGTGCTTGTGCTGGTACAATGTGGTTCATTTCAAAGGGTTCGGCTGAGACGGAGTACAGTGGTCCCAGTCATTCCAGAGAAGCCTCCTCAGAAACTCTTGATTTTAACTTTCCTGTCACTATCAGGGCAGGATTTTGGAGAAGACAAACATCTGTTCCATGGGCCAGTTTGTCCGTTTTGTACATGATCTGGTGCCCCTGACGAAGGATCCAGATGTGGTGGTCACAGACCTGCACTTCGGGACAATCCCTGTGAAGTTGTATCAGCCCAGGAGTTCCTGCAGCACCCTCAGGACTGGCATCTTGTTCTACCACGGAGGCGGGGGCTTGCTAGGGAGCCTGAGTGAGTGACAGTATCTGCCTGGGTTGAACCTATGGTAGTACTATGGTATCCTTATGGCCATAAGGGTCTGTCATCCTAGGGTCTGAGAGGACACAATAGGTCTTGGGTCAGGACTCAGATGATTCAGGTGACAAAGGTCACTTGTATTATTTCCATCTCTGGAAACAAAAAAAAGGTATATGCATGCACTTCTAGGTACAGTTTATTGATTCCTTTACATATGCACTCATGCAAAATGCTTTTTCTATATGAATTATATATGTTGTGTGCATATATGGGATGAATATATGTGGAATAAGTGGATGCTAATATAGAATATTTATACTGATAAATTTGCCACATAGACTTATGTGTATACTTATATAAGTATACTTATGTATACTTATGAAGTGTATGAATTAATTTCGTTCATATATGTGGAATATTTGCATTTGCTTAATATTTTCTCTGACATATATGATGTGAGTTTATCTGAATATATGCAGGCAACATATGTATGCACATATTTTTTGTTTGGGCTCATAACCAGTGTTGCCCAGGGGCTTGGTTAATGTTTTGGGTCTGGAGTCAAGGAGGAGTCCATACAAGTAGAATAAAGCAAAACAGAAATTTATTCTGTCTACCAACAGCTCCAAATTTACTGATAGGGCCACCTCCCATAGGAGGTACCCCCTAGGGGTTACATGCCAGATTATATAAGGTTAGAAACAAAATCTTTTGAGCTTTAAGTTGATTGGCTGTTGCCTATGGCTTTTCATCATGTCCTTTTATGACTAGATATCTAAGGTAGTATATTTGGTTTATGGCAGTCTTAGGGTGTGTGTCATTACTGTTGGGATAGAAACTTAGCCCTTCAAAAGAACCTGGCCTTGTTAGCCTTAAATGAAAAGTTAACATTGGTTCAACAAAGTAGAGTCCCTTCTGCTCTAGACTTTACAAACTCTCCTTTTCTCTTGGATGTGAGTCAAATAATTAACTTTCCTTGAGGTTTTCTATCTCCACTCCTATGTATTGGCACATATTGGCACCTTAGAACAATTATTTTAACTGCATTTATGCAAGCCTAAATAAAATAGGTGAAGAGATCTTGTGTAGCATAATCAGAAACTACAAACAAATCATGTAAGTCAAAGCTTATTAGAGGGATCCCAAAGTGACAGTTTGATCCCCAAACCCATCCACTGTCTGGGTAAGAGTCCAAATATAGTCAGTTGTCCCATGGTCACTGCCATCAGCAAGAACATCAGGATGATCTACATTCTTTGCTGGTTCTGGGAGCTGAGTTAGCTGAATCTACAGAGGGTCCTTCTCGTTTGGGCAGATGACTCCTACATTAAGGAACAAGGCAGTTTGTGCGTCTTCTTCAGTCCAGCCACTTAATAGCTGCTGGAGTGGAGAGGACAACAATATAGATTCCTAGAATCCAGTTACCTGGAGAGATGGGCTGTGAGGGTAGTTGTCCTCCCTATACTGGGTCTAACAGAAATACCTCCCACACCTAGTGCTAATTCTTTTTAGGATAGATTTCTAGGCTTTTAATAGTTCCTGTGGCCTCTATTACCCTACTCCCCTTGCAGCTTTCCTGATGACCTTTCTGTTTCACATTTTCCTTAGAAATCATTAAAGAGAGTGTGGACAAATGTCCATATTTTGTAACTTCTTACCTATAAAAAGGGGTGAATTCTCATGCTACCTTAGCTTTTACTGAGGGTCCAGGCAATCAACTTTGGGTTTGCAGTTCTACACATCTGAAAATGATCAGATTAATTAGACAGAGGAATCAAGCTACAGAGCAGTAAATGGTCCTCCCTATCCTTGGAAGAATAGAACAGTAGAAGCTGATGTCTCTGGGAGGCTGACACAGAAGTGAAAGCAACAGAAACCAAAGCATCATAGCTTTGTTCCCTGTTCCCTAAGCATTTAGGCATCTGTGTGAGGATACACTGCCAATTTTCCTCAGGATAACTTCTCCAGTGTTGTACAGGTGTTTTCTCGAGTGAAGGCACATGAATCCCACTAGTTTCAGCAACAGACCATATAGCACAGTTCTGAGTTACTTCTCCTGCTGTCTGTTCAGCCTGTCTTCTCCCTGGTAAAGTTCTTACTTCCACTATCCAAGTGATAGCATGTACAGATTTTATTTCCCTCATGACAGTCTATTACAAACAAAAGTGCACTTTCATGGGTTATCCAAGAGGAATGACTTTAAGGTAAGCCTGCTAGACTACATTTAATTCAGTCAGTTAGAGAAAAATAGTTTTTCTCACCATCTTCACCTTATACCTTGCTAGATGGCTGAATAAACTTGGCTTGTTCCTTTGCATAAACCAGCAAGGCTGTAGAAATTTCTATTTGGGGTACACCATTATTTACAGGTAATTTCTGGGGATTAGTCTAGGACAGAGCAGGTGGTTTATCAAAGGTATTAATACTTTACCAATCATGTGAGGGTTACCTAGGCTTGGATGATGTGAAGATGTGAAGTTAAGGTCAGCATGATGAACCATGATGGGCTCCTGGTAGGAGAGACATACTCTCCATAGTTGGGAGAGAGTTTTGATATCCAGAAATTTTCCTATGCTGAGAGCAGGGCTCAGGCTGTGATCAGTCTGTGCAGATCTAGAAATTCTAGATGATTTCTGGTTTCCTAGGAATCAGACCACCTCTATGATCTCCCTGAGGTTAGCAGAGTACTTCTAACAGTACCAATTACTACTGAACCTGCTCCTGTTATTTAACCTCAACCCCTTTCAAAGTTTTCCCTGGAAGAGGGCACTTGGGTCCCCTAGATACTTTTAAAATTTCTTATCTGTATGAGGAGTAATTCCAACCTCAGAGACAAACTTCTTATTTGAATTCACACAAACTAACAGAGTTCCATGAAGCATAAAAAATACTGAAGGTGCCAAGAAAAGAGAAAAAGCAAACGTTTCCAAATTTAAAGAACACACAAAACAACAACTATTAATATACTTTTAAATTCTATTTTGTAAACCTTGATTTACTGTAATTTCTAAAGGTCCAATTTTTTTTTTTTTTTTTTGGTTTTTGGGCTACGCTCAGGGGTTACTCCTGGCTATGCGCTCAGTTGCTCCTGGCTTCTTGGGGGACCATATGGGACGCCGGGGGATCGAACCGTAGTCCGTCCTAGGCTAGCGCAGGCACCTTACCTCCAGCGCCACCGCCCGGCCCCATCTAAGCTCCTTTTCCATAAAATTCTCTATACAAAAACATAGATCATTTCTAACTTGGCTACATGCTAATAACAATCCAGTTTGACCATACAGTTTCTTTCCTTAGTACACATCTCTCAAACCTTTTTTACATTCCTTTACATTAATTCTGTAACTTTCCTTCTTTCAATTTGCAACCAATTGGCCACACTTTCACAGAATTTCCTTTCTCTCCCAACATTCATAAGTCCACCCATTATTTATTTTTTTTCATCAAACACAAATCTACACGACTTTCTATAATTTTCTCCCTTTATCCTCCAAGTGGTGGTCTTGCCACCTCATGCACCTATCTCAGAGCACAAGACAGGGTCATTCTTGGCCCTGTGCTCTGGCCTCTTTTTGTGCCTTTTTCTGTATCCTTCTCCTAAGTCAGTGCTGCAACTCTAGGAGGGAAATTCAAAATAGCTTTTTTTCAATTTAAAAACAAATTGCGTGACATTTATACATTTAGCAGGACCAAATTGTTTTATGGTACTTATTAAAGACCCTTAAATCAATTCTAGAGATTTTGCATCTTTTGGATATTGACAATCAAGTACCATTATATTTAGATAGCCTTTATGAAGATTACCATGAACCTTTGATATTTTTACACTTTATAAAGTCTTAAAGTGATCATTAAGTTTGATATCTGGTAACAAAATTGACATGTAATAGTTACCTTAACAATATGATAACTCCCATGAACTGGCAGATTTATTAACAATATAGTCTAAAACAGCCAGCCACATTAATTTGCTACAGTTTCCACCCAATTCTTTTTTCTTAGAAACAACTAACATTAAAGATGTTTTTTCAGGGCCGGCGAGGTGGTGCTAGAGGTAAGGTGTCTGCCTTGCAAGTGCTAGCCAAGGAAGGACCCGGGCGTCCCGTATGGTCCCCCCAAGCCAGGGGCAATTTCTGAGCGCTTAGCCAGGAGTAACTCCTGAGCATCAAATGGGTGTGGTCCGAAAAACCAAAAAAAAAAAAAAATGATGTCTTTTTCTCTTCACTTTAAAGTTTCACCCTTTCACCATGAAAGGGGAGAAACCACTAACAATTAAAGCTGCTTGTTGTAGTCTACTTGGCTTGAATTTTAAAATGGCCAATTATTTTCTTTCCTGATAGTCTGTTTTATACAGATGACTCCTTAACAAAGACTCAATAAATGACCCCAAATGAGGAATTCCTGAGGGGCAGTTGATGAGAGAGAAAGAGAGAGGAGAGGAGACAGAGAGAACTAGACCTTGGGCACTCTCTCTCAAAGTCTCCTCAGCATTTTCTCCAAAGGATTTTAACTCCTTCAGATCTGTTTCCAAAGTCTCCCAATGACAATGTTTTAATAGTTTTAATAGTTCTTTCTATCAGTCAGAGCCTCTCAACTTGGTCTTATCAGCATTTATCTTCTCTCCTGCTCTTCTCCAGCCAATTCCCACCATTGAAAAGGGCTAGGCTGGTGTACTCATCCCCAGCGTTGTCTACCACCTGCCCCATTCCCTCAGCCTGCCTGAATCCACTTTCCCACTTCCCACATTCCCATGGACCTGTAATATGCTTAGAAAGAGGAGAAGGAATGTAAACTCATGCTTTTTCCTTGTGGCAGGGATTTCACGGCCTCTGCCCCCACCTAAGAATTTCTAGGGAAGCAGATAAGGAACTCTTCTGTACCAGACCTACAAATTAACTTATACAATAAAGAAACAGACACAAAAGAAAAAGAGACAGTGACAATTTGCCCCACTGGTGACAAAACAAAACAAAACAAAAAACAAAAACAAAAACCCCCCCAAAATGGCTGAACCTTGTAATATCAGATATCAGTGTTTTCAAGACTTGGACCTACACTACCCCTCCGAATCCCTGTGGGACTCCAACCATGCCTTCTCAGAACCTGTGGGACTCTAACATACAAAGATCTCATGTCCTCACACAACCTCTGGCCCTGGGAAGCATTACTGCATCCAGTTTCTTCCCCTAAGGCCCTTGCCAGAGCTTCATCTCCCTTAGGCCTTCACCTGCCTCAAAAAAGTCTCAGAATATCCATGAGACATTTCGTAGCTATGCTAGTTACCTGATCTATGTTCAATCCCAGTGACCCTTCAAGTGTTAGGGTTCACAGTTAAAAGAAGAGACCATCCAAGTAGAGGAAAGCAAAGCAGAACTTTATTCCATCTACCAACAGCTCCAAACTGATCTTCCAGGGTCAGTTCCTGAAGTAGGCTATTCCTGGGGTTCACAAGTCAGATTATATAAGGCTGGAAGCAAACAGACTTGATCTTTAATTTGAATGGCTGTTGCCTAATGTATTTCATAATCCTTTTATGGATAGATGTCTAGGGTGGTATATTGTGGTTTATAGCAACCTTGCAGTCTGTGTCATTATTGTTGGGATAGAAACTTAGCCCTTAAATGGAAACTTAGCCTTGTTAGCTCTAAGTGGAACCTTAACATTGGTTTGACAAAATGCAGTCCCTTCTGCTCTAAGCTTCACAGATAATACAGTGTATGGAGACTATTTCCAGCAGTTCTCTAAAAGACCAGATCAACCAAAGCTTCCCACATGCTAAGCAGACATGCCAGATCTTTGAGCTGCATCTATCTTTTCATGCATGGAGTATGTGCCATGCACATATTTGGGTCTTCTATGACCGTGTTTTTATGAATATCCATGTATATTGATGTATGAACATATACATGCAACATGTGATTTGAAGAAACCTTGGGGTTTTGCTTCCAGAAAACCCCTAATTAGCACTGTAGAGGAAAATAGAGAGGTGCTTAGCAGAACTGAGAACCCTGCCTGAACTGTCTGTGGTGGCAGTCAGCTAGCAGGGAGCAGCACTCCAGCCTTTCTAGAGCATGTTCCAAATGTTTTGCTTTCTAGAAACCCACCATGGCATCTGCCTTATTTTGTGCAAGGAGAGTGACTCAGTGGTCCTATCTGTTGGGTGAGTGAAGGGGAGGCGGGATGGAAGGGAAGTTAGGCTCTGATGTGGATGATTGATGGGTGGGGAACAGAAATGGGCTGGTTGGGAGGGAAAGGGACAGGGAGAAATCAGTGTGGAGGATAGGGGAGAGGGGGATTCTAGGTTCATCTCAGACTCGGCCAACCTATTGCATTCAACAGACATAGAAGTGAGGTTTCTGCATCCTCAGTGGAAGTCAGCTGCAAAATCAGGAGCAGAGTATCACATCCAGGTTCTTTGGGTGATAACACAGAATACCCTCAACATCTAGTACTAGTATCTGCCTCCATACAGGCTCTGTGGAGCTCAGGTTGTGTGAGAGAGTGAGATATTGAAAAGGGCTGCTCTGCCTCTTAACTGGCCCAGGAAAAGCCTCCAGCTACATACACAGGGAACTTGCAGGGCTTGATGTATATGTGCAGGAGAGGTGGGGTGGGAGGTTAAAAGGACCCTACACTTGACAAACTAGACACCTAGAAAGGCCCTAAACCTGGTGCCCAGAGGCGCTCTGCTAGGCGAGAGAAACCCCTGGCCTCCTTAGTCCTGCACTTCCTAGGATGCACTGTGCATCAGGAAAGCTCCAGTGCATCAGCAGAGACACATTTCCTAGCATATTTAATGCACCAACAGCTGAATGCAGTAAAAAAAATATCAGCGTGTCCAGATGACAGAGACTGGGTAAAATGCCCCAACTTTCAGTTCTTGACTCCTAATCATGTACAGGGAGAGTGTTTATTAAAACACTATGGAGTCCAAAAGTGGTTTCAGGCATTAAAAAAAAATTTTTTTTTGGCATTTTTTTTTCCACCCAGGAGTGCTCAAGGCTTTTTTTCCTGCTCTGTGCTAAGGGATCAATTTAGGCAGACTTGGGGACATATATGATGCTGTGGATCTAACCCTGGTCAGCAGTGTGCAAAGCAAGTGCTTTATCCACTTTATTATGGCTCCAGTACCCAAGAGTCTTGAATTTCTGAAGGTTGTATTTGTGATGGAAAGGAGTAACATTCCCCTCAGAGCTTTGTCCTTACATCTCTTGGTCTAAGAGAAGGTCCAGATAATACCTGGTTGATTTGAGTTAAGACTGGAGCTCAGGGACCTCTTGGGCACCAGTCAGACACAGCAGGTCTCACAGTTTCAGCAGCGTTGGAAGACACACTGTGATAATTGCTAGTCTCTGGGGGCTATTTCAGTTTTCATACCTGACTCATAAATATGGCAGAATTATAGGAATCAAAATATGGGTGAATCAAGTGTGTACCAAAGAAGCCACCCCCACCACCACAGAGTCAGGTGGCAAACTCAAACAACTTTTAAAGTTGGGCTATTTAATAAGTTCTCACTATTGGCTCAAGGTGGCTGATGCACTTTGCAGCCATATTTATCTTCTCCTGGGGGCACTGGAACCAAGATAAAAGTAGTCAGCATAAACCAAGTCTCTGCGCCAGGCATTCACATCTATGCACCTCATTTCTGTCCTATCCACTTCATGCCACTTGTTCAGATTCCAAAGGGAAGTTACAGGGGGAAAACTAGGGCTTTTAGAGACTGGGGGTGTTTGGGGTGCTCTATGTTGGGGTGAGGAAGATAAAGTATTTCCCCTGGGTTCCTTGGCAGATACCGCAAAATGCCTGAGTATAAATATCCAGTAATGTTCCATGATTGCATGGCAGCCACCGTCTACTTCCTGAAGTCTCTGAGTGCATTTGGGGTGGATCCAGCCCGCGTAGTGGTCTGTGGTGACAGCATGGGAGGGGGATTGTCCGTCCTGTTGTGTCAACAGCTTTTGAAGAGTCCCCATCTTCCAAAGATCCGTGCACAGATGGTCATCTACCCTGTTCTTCATGGCCTCGATTTCCAGTCACCAGCTAATCAGCAGAACAATGTTCCATTACTACCTAGAAATTTTGCCATCTATTGTTTAATGACCTATTTGAATATCAACCCCTCCTGGAAAAGAGACATGGAAACAGGTGCCAATCTGCCCCCTGAAATCCACGAGAAGTACAGGAAGTGGTTGGACCATGGAAATATCCCCGAGAGATTCAAGCAGAGGGGTTACCGCCAGAAGCCTGTGCTGCCCATGAATGACTTGGCCTATGAGGAGACGCGCCTTGTGCTGGATCCCATGATTTGTCCACTGGTAGCAGAGGATGAAGTGATGTCTCAGATGCCTGAAGCTTTCATCGTGAGCTGTGAGTATGATTATCTTCGGGATCACTCGCTGCTGTACAAGAAGAGGCTGGAGGACTTGGGTATCCCAGTGACATGGTTGTATGTGGAGGATGGTTTTCATGGATCACTTGGCACAATTGACACTAT
Source organism: Suncus etruscus (assembly GCF_024139225.1). Taxonomy (NCBI): domain Eukaryota; kingdom Metazoa; phylum Chordata; class Mammalia; order Eulipotyphla; family Soricidae; genus Suncus; species Suncus etruscus. Next base: position 7,656,534 of record NC_064853.1, read on the forward strand.
TTTCTTTTATTTTCCCTGTTCCCGAAAAATTATGAATGGTATGGTTGATTTTATCAAGCAATTGTGACCTGGTTCCTCTGACTACATGTACAGAAAAGTGGGTTCCTCAATGCAATGATCTCTCTGTCACTCTGTGTCATTGATGTTGGGGAAAGTAAATTGGGGTGACATTAAATATTCAAGTTGTCATGATCTACATTGTAAAATAAAATCCATGAGTTTGTGAAATTACCCCACACTAGTATTTCTAACCCTGGGTGGATGGGTCTGAAGCAGGTAGGGTAGCCATGAAGGATTAATAAACCAAGCCAGTTATGAGGGAGTCAAAGAGTCATGACTTCTCATGTTGTCTCAGTGTGCCAAGCAGATTCTATTCCTCTTTCTTTATTAACCAATTCCTAATTCACCAGAAGAGGGATGGTCGGGAGAAAAAGAGAGAGGAAGAGAGAGAGAAAGAAAGAGAGAGGGGCTGGAAAGATAGCAAAGTGGTAAGGCGTTTGCCTTGCACGCAGCTGATTTGAACAGATGGTGGTTCAAATCCTGGCATCCCATATGGTCCCCCGAGCATGCCAGGAACAACTTCTGAGTGCAAAGCCAGGAGTAACCCCTGAGCACCGCCGGGTGTAACCCCCCCAAAACCCAAAAATTAAAAAAAAAAGAAATAGAGAGAAAGTACCTATCCAGGCATCCAGGTGTACTTTTACATATAAAAGGAGAAATTTACTGAAGAGAGGAGACGAGGGAACACCTTTGCTTTGATTTGCTAGCTGGGTGTTATCTTACACATGGTGGCTCTAGGTATCACAGAATTCAGGTGACTAGAGTCTTAAATTGAACACTGGAGAGGGAGCTTGCCTTGCACTTGTTGGAAAAACTGAAGTTAACCAGGCCTTCATGGGTGAATAAACTTGGAAAAGTAACCACATTCTTCAGAGAGGAATAATCAGGCAACAGAAATATCCACTGGATTGAGCAAGGGCTACCACAGAGATTTCAGATACAAGTCCATGGTCCCTTTTCTATATGGCTCTGATATTCTAAATGGCAGAGTGCTGTGAAAAAGTTGATTTTATTTTATACTTCTGAGATCTTGTTGTCCCCCAGCCTCTGAGCTTTGAATCATGATAGAAATGTTTTGTTTTTTTTTGTGTGTGTTTTTTGGGTCACACCCAGCAGTGCTCAGGGGTTATTCCTGGCTCCATGCTCAGAAATTGCTTCTCGCAGGCACAGGGGACCATATGGGACGCTGGGATTCGAACCGATGACCTTCTGCATGAAAGGCAAATGCCTTACCTCCATGCCTTTTTTTTTTTTTGTGGTTTTTGGGTCACACCCGGCAGTGCTCATTATTCCTGGCTATCTCTCCAGCCCCCATATATGGGACGCCGGGATTCGAACCGATGACCTGCATGAGAGGCAAACGCCTTTACCTCCATGCTATCTCTCCGGCCCCCGATTACAATAGTAGGTTTCCATGGTGGTGGGTAAGAGTGGCAGGTAAAAATAGTCCTTGTACCTGGAGATGCCCAAGTTAGGCTTCCAGCCTAGATAACAAATTAACTTAGAGGGGTCAGAGAAGTTGGGACTGAATGGAAGGTATAGAATGGAGTAAAAAACCCAAGAGATTGAGTCTGATAAAACTTGAACATACCAACACAGGGAAATGGAATTCCAGTGGACAGAAGATGGGTATTGAAAGCTATTTCTTTTATAAGAGAGACCTGACTCAAATGTCCTATTTAGGAAAGGACATGTTTTGGCAGAGGTCTCTGTAGTCTTTGGTTTCAATCAGGGATGTTGACAAACAATATCATCTACCATCTTCTCTGTCCTGTTCCCTTTTGGCTGTCTTTATCCTCACTCCTCCAGCCTGTCCTTGAAAGTCTCTGGGATTTTATTCTTCAAGAGCCACATCCATTTTGATAGACTTGCCTAATTCACAACAGTGCCAGCAGAAATCTCATGAAACTCTATGACTCCATTTGTTCTGAGTGATGATTGGAATTGACTTAGACAAGGAAATGTATTGTTATGACTAGATCAAAACTTAAACCACTGTACCCAAAGCATTAGTAAAGTTCGTATTTTGAAAACCACTCTACATATCAGGACTCTTGGGCTCAGAGAAGAACAACTGTGCTCATCACTCTCTCTTTCCATTAGCTGACGAGTGGTTGGTCCAAGTCCACTTGATTGGTCAGTTGCTGATCAATTGGTCAGTTGCTATTCCTTCTTGCTACTTACTGTTCTCTTAGAGCTGTAGCTCTTGTCTTTTCCCTAATTTTATATGAAATAAAAATGATAAACTAAGTGGCCCATGGAGTCATTTCTGATTGCATTAGGTATTGGCTGTTGCTGTGAGTCAGGTTGGCAGAGACAAATACTTGTTATTGTTTTCATGGTTTGTGAAAGTTTATTTTACTAGGTAACTGGTCTAAAAAGTCCAACTGTTGATATGCTTTAGTGGTGCTATAATATCACACTATAGTCTTCCACAGTGCTCATACCCTTCTATTGCCATCACTTGGACCCCTTTGCACTGCTATATCCATGATACTCAGTCCTAGGACTCAAGTTCAACAGTAAAAGCCAAGGGAAGTCAAAACTGTCTAGCTGCATGTTTCCCTATTTATTGTCTTTGCCCTCTTGACTCCGAACTACTTTGAAATTAGTTATAAGGTCTGAGAATACAAACGGAGTGTCTTCTACAAACACCCATGCACCTGCACTGCTTTCCCAGGAAATTTCAAGGTCTTCTCTAGAAATAACTGTCTGTAGAGCAATTGCCTTGCTATGGTGATCCAGGTTCCATCTCAGGAATCCCATACCATCCCCGTTTACTACAAGTGATGATCTCTGAGTTCAGAGACAGGATTAAGACCTGATGATAGCCAGCTGTGCTCCTCCCCCATAAACCAACAAAAATAGAAACTAGATATACTTATTCACCTTTTCTTTGTATTAGACCAGATATCAAAGAGATGTGACAAACTTAATTCTTCTCACTAAATATTTTGTTTTGAGGAATCAGAGTGATAGAGGGTGGGCTGCCTTGCATGCAGCCCACCTGGATTTCATCTCCAGCATCCCACATGGTCCCAGAATTCTCCAGAAGTTATTTATGAGCGCAGAGTCAGTTAATGTTAAGTGGAACTTCCTTCCAAATCTCAATTTTCTTTTAGCATGATAAATATTGATTTCTATACCAGTTCCATGGTTGTAAATGGCATTGATTTTTTTTATAAAAACCAAAAAAAAAAAAAAAGGCAAAAATAGATCCTTGTGCACTCTATTACTTCAGGGAATGAAAAATTCACAATGTTCTGATATTTTATTGATACAGTTTTACACCCAGCTTGTGCATTGTTTTACCATGCATATATTATTCATAATATGGATGATATCCTGTTAGCATGCTCTGACAGAGAGCTTCAGAGTTTAAATGATGATACCATGACAAATTTTTTTGCAGCTGGTTTACAGGTTGACAAAGAGAAATTCAAATACTGCAGTTACACACACACACACACACACACACACACACACACACACACACACACTGGGCTATATTCTGCACTACAGTGCAAGAAAAATCTTTTATCAGAAAGATCTCTTAATGATTTTCAAAACCTGTTGGGAGATATTAATTGGATTCATTTCCCCTCTTGGAATTACCAACTCTGAACTCAGCAACCTATTCCATATTTTGGAAGGGATTCTACCCTGGATAGACCTTTGCAGTTAATGCTGAAGCTCAAAAGGAATTAAATTTTTTAATGGATCAGCTCCAAAAGTCCTACCGTTATAGGTTTACATTTAAAGAAAAAGTATCGTTATTGATCTTTGCAACACCCCAATGCACAAGCACCACCATAGACTAATTGTTAGGACTATTAGATTGGCTATATTAACATAACAAATAGTCTTGCTGTTTAGAGTTAATTTATATGAACTATACTTAGAGTTAATATCTGCTCTGATAATTAAAGCCAGACTGTGTGTACATGCTCTGCTGGGATGTGATACTGATGTCATAGTTCTGTTCATTGCAAAAAATATAAATGATTTTATTCTGTCCCTCAGCAAGACTCATTAAAGAGTTGTAGCCAAGGAGGGTGGGAAAAAAGAGTTGTAGACAATATCTCAGATGAAATCTCCTTCCATTACTCTGCTGGAAGAGTCTGGAATTATTTTAGAAGAATGCGCTTTATCTTCAAAACAAATTCTTCACCCATATCTAAAGCCTCTGTGTTTTATATCGATGGCTCATCATCAGGGAACACTGGTATTACTGGTCCATTACTTACCATAACAATCTGCCCAGCAAGTGGAACTTCCACACTGATTTACTTACTTTCCCATGTTTCAGGCCCATGTAACTTGGTGAGTGATTCATCTTATGTGGTTGGCCTTTTCCCCTGAAATTTTCACTGCCTCTCTAAATGCCCATAACCATGTGGTTCAGGATTTGCTTCAGAAATTGGAAGCTTTTTTGCAAATGCACTCTGAGCATATTTTTATTACTCATATTCAATCTCATTCTGACCTCCCAGAGCCAACGGCTCAAAGAAATGAAACTGCTGATCACCTGGAAATGCCTGCTTTTACCTCATCTGTAGAAGAGCATCAAGCCCTACACACAAATGCTCACTGACTTCATGTGTATTAGAGAATTTCATGGAGGCAAGCCAGACATATTGTCAGGGGATAAAAGGTTTGAGTGCCATTAAATTATGTATTGCTTGTAGCTAGATCTAAGCCCTGAGGTTTTCAGACAAATAATTTATGGTGAATGGATAATACACATGTTAACTTTTTTCCCAAACAAAACCTATTTTCATATAATGGCTGATACTTACTCTCCTTTATATGGGCTATCTTAATGACTACTGAAAGAGTTTAAGGTATTTGTTTCTTCTTAATACAATGTTTTTCTGTCATTTGTGTGCCTTATAACATCAAAACTGGCAATAACCCAGCCTACTTTAGAAAAACCTTTCAATCATTCTGCAAAGAATGACAAATCAAACACATCACTAGTATCCCATACAATCGCTCAGGGACCAGGCACAGTTGAACATGCCCACAGAACCCTCAAAACTCAATTATTAAAGTACAGGAAAAGGGATAATCCAGTGACATTCCTTCTATGCTTAACACTATGTATGCTACACTTCTTGAATTTACCCCCAAGGAGAGCCCCACATAACTGCAGCAAGACACTTTCTTTTTTAATTTAGTCACCATATTTACAAAATTTTTATACTGAGATTTTAGTCATAGTATATACCACCCCTCACCAGTGTAATCTCACCACCAATGTCTCCACATTTTTATTCCTCATCCTACTCCTGCCTCTCTCCCTCACTATCATTGTCATTGTAGTTTTTATTATGGTTAGTGCTCTAGCTGCTCTCACCACTCTTTGTGGCAAGCTTCATGTCATGAACTGGTACTCCTGGCATTTAGCTCTACTGTCTCTATACCAGCACAATGCTGTCTTATTTTCTTATATCATGAAGCTGAGTGAGAGTATTCTACATCTATCTCTCTTCCTTTAATCATTCCACTCAGCTTAATAGTCTCCATGTATATCCACACATAGGCAAATTTTATTACTTTCATTTATCCTAATAGCTGCACAATATTCCATTGTATAAATGTACCATAGTTTATTTAGTCACTTCTTTGCTGTTTGGGCACCTAAATTGTTTCCAGATTCTGGCTATTATAAATAGTGCTGTAGCAAACACAGGAGTGCAGAGGGAATTTTTGCATTGTGCTTTTTTATTCCTAGGGTAAACTTCAGGTGTGGCATTGCCAGATAATATAGGAGCACAATTTCCAGCTTTTTCAGGAATATCCATATTGTTTCCAGAGAGATTGAACTATTCAGCATTTCGACCAGCAGTGAATGAGATATTTTTTCTCCACCCATCCATGCAAGGACTGGTTGTTCTTGTTCTTTGTGATGTGTAACAGTCTCTGGGGCATGAGATGATACATCATTGTTGTTTTGATTGGCACCTCCCTGATTATTAGTGATGTGCAACATTTTTACATGTGCTTTTGGCGATCTGCATTTCTTCTTTGAGGAAATACCTGTTCATTTCTTCTCCCCATTTTTTTAATGGGGTTATATGCTTTTTCTTTTTAAGCTCAGTTAGTACCATTGTATATCTTGCTATTAGCCCCATATCACATGGGTTTTGGGTGAATAGTTTCTCCCAATCTGTGTGTGGCCTTTGTAGCCTAGTCATTGTTTCTTTTGAGGTGCAGAAGCTTCTCAAATTCAAAGTAGTCCCATTTGTTTATATTTGTTTCCACTTGTTTGACAGTGGTGTTTCTTCCTTGAAGATGACTTTAGTATCAATATCATGGGAGTGTTTTGCCTACACTTTATTCTATATACCTTATAGTTTCAGATCTGATATCAGGGTGTTTAACTCACTTTAATTTGATCTTTGTGCCTGGGTGTTAGAGGTCTGAGTTCACTTTTTAAAATGTCATTGATCAGTTGTTTCAGCACAACTGGTTGAAGAGATTTTCCTTACTCCATTTTGAACTTTTGTTCCTTTGTCAAAGATTAATTGATTGTATGTTTGGGGAACATACTCAAGTCTAGTCCATTGATCCAAGAGTCTGTCTTTATTCCATGTTTTAAATACCATGCTGTTCTTAATGATTATTGTTTTGTAGTACAATTTAAAGCTGGGGAAAGTGATGCATCATCTTCTTTTTCCTAAGGTTTGTTTTAGATATTTGTGAATGCTTTTTGATTGTTCCAAATGAATTTCAGGAGTGTTTGATCCACTTATTAAAAAAAATGTCAGGGGTAATCCTTAGAGGTATTGCATTAAATCTGTATAATGCTTTGGGGGGGTATTGCTATTTTAATGATGTTAATCTTCCCAGTCCATGAATAGGGTATGTGTCTACATTTCTTTGTGCTCTCTTTTATTTTTTTGAAGCAGTGTTTAGTAGTTTTTTTGGTATACGATCTTAACCCACTTTAGTTAAGTAAACTCCAAGGTATTTGAGTTTCTGTGGCACTATTGTGAATGGGATTCACATGTGATAAGGGGCTAATAGCCAAGATATGCATGGTACTAATAGAACTTAACAAGAAGAAGCATATAACCCCATCTACTATTAAAATGATAGTCAAATGTCTTCCCCAAAACAAAAAGCCCAGGCCCAGATGGATTCACTAACAAATTCTTTCAACCTTTCAAGAGGAACTACTATCAATCCTTTTCAGGCTCTTTCAGGAAATTAAAGAAACAGAAACACCCCCAACTATTTTTTTTGAAGCTAACATCATCCGGATACCAAAATTAGACAGAGATGCTAAAAAACAACAGACAAATATATCTGATGAATAAAGATGCAAAGATCCTCCACAAAATCTTAGCAAATAGGATTCAATGACTCATCAAGAAGATTATACACGATGACCAAGTAGGTTTCATTCCAGATATGCAAGTATGGTTTAACCTATCACCTCAATAGTGATGAATCTGTTTAGAGATGCTAGATCATCCTGATTCAACCATGGAATATTATGAGTTCAAGAATTTATCCATTTCTTCCAGGTTCTCATGTTTTGTGGCATAGAATTTCTCAAAGTAGTCTCTAATTACCTTTTGTATCCCTCTAATATTTGTAGTAATATTGCCCTTTAGATTTATTTAAAGAACACTTCTTTTCATCAGTACAACATTCCTACCACCAATGTCCCCCATCTTCCTCCTTCCCCACCCCTCCCTGCCTGTCCCCTTTCATATCTAATCTGGTTTATTAAGTTTCTCTCTCTCCCTTTCTTTGCAAGTTTTGCTAGTGGTTTATCAATCTTGTTTATTTTTTTCAAAGAAACAAATTTAGATTTCATTGATCTTTCTGATTTTTTTTTGTATTTTCACTTCATTGATTTCTGCTCTAAGATTTGTTATTTCCCTCTACCTACCTATTTTTCGTTCATTTTGTTAAACATTTTTAAATTTTATAAGCTGTGACATTAAGCTATTTATGTAGGCTCCTTCTTCCTTCCTGATGTGTGCTTGCAAATATATAAATTATCCTCTTAGTACTACTTTTGCTGTGTCCCATAAGTTCTGATAATTTGTGTCTTCATTCACATTTCTGTTCAGGAATCTTTTGATTTCCCTATGATTTTATCTCTAGCCCACTGGTTATTCAGTAGTGAGATGTTTAATTTCCAGGCTTTAAAGTTTTCCTTCTACATCTATTCATAGTTCACTTTTAATTTCAGTGCAATGTAATCTGAGAAGTTTGTCTGTACAATTTCTATCCTCTTAATTTTATGGAGGTATGTTTTATGGGACAGCATGTGGTCTATCCTAGAGAATGACCCATGTGCATTGGAGAAGAATGTGTATCCAGTTTTCTAGGGATGGAGTGCCATATATATGTATATACATATTTATACACACATATATACATATACATATCTATATACACATATACACATATATACACACTAGTCACTTTCTTCCATTTCTCCTTTCAGAGCTAATATATTTTTGTTTGGTTTCAGACAGGTTGACCTCTCAAGGGATGACAGGATGATGTTGAGGTCCCCCACTATTATTGTGTTGCTATTAATGTCTTCTTTTAAATTTGTCAACAATTGTGTTAAATATTTTGCATAGGAGCTATATACCGAGGATGCGATTTCTTCCTCTTGTACATATCCCTTGATCAATATGAAATGTCCATCTTTGTCCTTTATAACTTTTCTAAGTCTAAAGTTTGTGTCATCTGATATTAATATGGTCACTTCAGCTTTTTTAAAGGAATTGTTTGCTTGGATGATTGTCCTCCACTTTTGATTTTGGTTCTATGCTTGTTCTGACTATTCAGATAGGTTTCTTGTAGGCAGCAGAATGTTAGATTTAGCTTTTTGATCTATTGTGACACGGTGTCTCTTACCTGGGTCATTTAGTCCATTGAAATTGAGAGAGATGATTGTCATGGGATATAGTATCATCTTTTTAAATACTATGGTGTGCTTTTTTGGGTTTGCCTTGCCTTTAAGTAGACCTTTCAGTTCTTCTTTTAAGGTTGGTTTTGAGTCTGTAAAATTTTTCAGCTGCTGTCATTTTATAAAGCTGTATATCTTTCCTTCAAACCTGAATGTAAATCAGGCTGGGTAAAATATTCTTGGTGAGGCATTCATTTAATTGAGTTTTGTCACTATCTCCCACCACTGCCTTGAGGCTTTGAGGGTTGCTTTCTACAAATCTGCAGTAAACATGAAGGATGTTCCTTTGTACATAATTTATCTTTTGATCTTGGTACCTTCAGTATTCCATCCCTATTTCTGGGATTCGTCATAGTGTCTAGGATATAACTTGGGGTGTTTTTCTTTGGATCTCTTTAATCTAGCGCTTTTTGGACACAGTATTTGGTAGCATGTACTCTTTAGCCCAGGGAATTTTTCTGCAATGATGTTATTGATTGTTGATTTTTTATAGAGATTTTTTCCCCCTGGGAGCTCCAACGATTTTTTATTTTTTCTACGGGGTATATTGTAGACTTCTATTTTTATCTATTTACAGTCTTTGAGGATTTTTTAAAATTATTTGATCATTTAAAAAAAAGTCCCTTTTCCAGCCTCTTCTTTTTTCCTTTTCTTTAATTTTTTTTTTTTGTTTTTGGGCCACACTCAGTGATGCTCAAGGTTACTCCTGGCTATGCACTTAAAAATTGCTCCTGGTTTGGGGGACCACATGGGACCTCGGGGGATCAAACTGCAGTCTGTCCTAGGTTAGCACGTGCTAGGCAAACACCCTATCACTTTTTCCACCATTCTGTTCCCATCTTTTCAGCCTCTTCTATTGTATGGAGTTTTTATGCATCTCATATTCCAGCTCACCAATTTTGTCTTCAGCAGCTGTTACTCAGTTAGGCTTTCCAGTGAGGTTTTCACTTTGGCTACGTTATTTTAGCCCTGATATTTCAGTTTTCTTTTTTCTACTCTATGACCTATTGATTCCTATTGTGTTCTTTTTTAAGTTTGTTACATAAGTTCTTTGAGTTCCTTGAACGTTCTCCAAATTTTCTCTCTAAAGTCTTTCTTAGAGAGACTATGTAGATGACTGGTTCTTATTGAAGTCTCCAGACTTTGTCTCTCAGGTTAAATTTGTCTGTTTGGGGAGGGGGCACTCACCCCTCTGTTTCTCAGGACTTCTACCATTTTAGGTCAGAGTGGGGTTCCTCCATAAAGACACTTTCAAGAAGATGTTCAGGCTCAAAAGAGTTAACTCTTTTGGTAAAATAGAATAAAAATGGATAGCTGGTAATCTTCTCATTTGAAGAAAGTATAGGATTATTTCTACAGATGTCATCCCCACCAAGAAATCTGGGTTCCACCATGCCTCATCCAAATAAAAAATTTCTCAAAAGATGAAAGGGATAAGGAACCCCCTCAAGGCAAAGTGTTCCTGCTGCTTCCCAGAGCCAACACAGACTACTCAAGAGAAAGAGAAAAACACCCCAGCAGCAACTCCAACAGATAATTTGGACAACAAGATGACATATCACACTAAGGCAGAGATTATGGGATTAGGAGTGACCAGATTCAGAATTTCAGTTCTGTTTTTGAAAGAACTGTTCAGATCTCATCAGACTTTGCAATCTAGGAAACTCTTGATACATAATTCAATATTACAGTGCCTGTGTAAACACTCCATGTTTGGCTGATTACTTTAACCAAAAGCATTATGAAGATGATCTTTTTTTTTTTTTTGGGCCGCACCCATTTGATGCTCAGGGCTTATTTCTGGCTATGCGCTCAGAAATCGCCCCTGGCTTGGGGGGACCATATGGGATGCTGGGGGATCGAACCGCTATCCATTCCTTGGCTAGTGCTTGCAAGGCAGACACCTTACCTCTAGCGCCACCTCACGGGCCCCTATGAAGATGATCTTAACAGGTGAAATCCACTGGGACATAAAGGCAAAGTGGCAAAAAATTTAGTAAATTTATAAAGCCTGTGCGCAGGACAAGACAGTCATATAAGATTTCAAGATAACCATTGGGAAGATCAATAACCAATTTTCAGGGCACAGCCAAGATTCACACAGACTATTTCTATTTCTGATGAATGATCCTCATGAAGTCTTTAATAAAGTTGATAAACAGAAAAGACATAAAGAGGAAAATAATGATCATTGCAATTACTTAAAAGCTGCAGAGCAGGTTTCACAGACACACGAAAACTCAATGAGTCTATTATTGCTACACATTTTCAAGTCTAGTTCAAATCCACAGTCCAGTACTTCATCTGTCAAAAAAAAGTCTTAACTGTTTGAGACTTTCTTGCATCTATCCTTGCCATTAACATCCACAAGTAAATGGAGGCGGGAAAATCCGCGAAAGTACACCGGCCCAGTGGGGCTCAGCTGTGAAAGACTGTGAGTGTGACCTGTCTATGTCTGTCTACTGTCCTCTTGCGTGAAACTCTTGCGAGTGGGGCAAAAAGAGGCTCAGAGGAGCACGGCCGCTCCGCTTCGCTACGCGGCCGTGCACTCTTTCTAAGGAAAGAACTCCATTGCAACAAGAAGGAAAAATCACACTAAGAACGGCGCTATATCACAGAAGCAAACATTTCTCTCTGGACTGTCTTCTCTGTTGCATGCTCGGGGCCTAAGATTTGACCCAGTGTGAGGCTTCATCCACGGAGGACTCCTCTCCCTTAGAGGCAAGTCAGCCCATCCAGAAAGGGAGGAGCCAGAGGAGTGTGCTGCCTACATAATATAGACAATGAATACCACTACAACACGTAGAAAAAACCCACAATACAAGTGTGACAATGGGGAAAAAAACGCAGGCCAGCATCAGACATAGAGAATGAGATGACAATTCTGAGGACCAGATAATGACTGAACAACTAATCAACCTCTCAGATAAGGACTTTAGACTAGCAATATGGAAGGTGCTCAACAGACTCCAAGAAACCATGGATCGAGTTGAACAGAACACTAATAAGAACCAAGAAAATATGAAGGCAGAAATGACAAAACTCCAAACTGAAATAACATGTCAACTAACAGGACTGAAAAAGTCAGTAAACGAAGTGAATGACAAAATGGATAAGCTCTGGGACAGGGTATCAGAAGCTGAGAATAGACTTGGTGCTGTGGAAGATGAGATACATAACAATTCCATACAGCAGGAGAGATTGGACAAAAAAACTTAAAGCAAATGAGCAGACAATGGAAAAATTAGTCAAAGAATGGGAACAGACGAAAATAGAAGTCTATGATAAGATCAACAGAAACAACTTAAGAATCATTGGAGTCCCAGAGACCCAGGAAGAAAATTTCCAGGAAGAATCAATGGTCAAGAACATCATTAAAGAGAAACTTCCAGAGCTAAAGAATATATGTGATCAATCCTGCATGCCCGAAGAGTACCAACCAAAAGAGACCCCAGAAAAACCACCCCAAGACACATCCTAGTCACAATGACAAATCCCACAGATAGAGACAGAATTCTGAAAACAGCAAGATCAAAAGGGGAAATCATGTTCAAGCAAGCTTCCCTGAGATTTACAGCAGACCTGTCACCAGAAACGCTCAATGCCAGAAAGCAGTGTGGGATATTGTGACAAGACTGAATGAAATGAATGCTCACCCAGAATACTATACCCAGCAAAACTCACTTTCCGGTTTGATGGAAGAATACATGGTTTCACAGACAAAAAACAGCTCAGAAACTTCACAGACACAAAACCAGTCTTAAGAGAAAAACTGAAAGACCTAATCTAAGACAAGACTACCCAAAAGACACACCAAATTTTGAAATAAAGATGGCGTTAAATCCCAGGACAATTCTTTCTCTCAACGTCAATGGACTAAATGCACCAGTTAAGAGACACAGAGTGGCTAAATGGATCAAAAAAACTCAATCCAACCTTCTGCTGCCTACAAGAAACGCACCTGAATAGTCAGAACAAACATAGACTCAAAATAAAAGGCTGGAGAAAAGTTATCCAAGCAAACAACACCCATAAAAAAAGCTGGAGTGGCCATACTAATATCAGATAATGCAAACTTTATACTCAGGAAGGTTGTAAGGGACAAAGACGGACATTTTATATTAATCAAGGGGTACGTAGAGCAGGAAGAATTCACTCTCCTAAACATATATGCACCGAATGAGGGGCCAGCAAAAGATTTAATACAACTGTTGACAAATCTGAAAAATAATATCAACAACAACACAATAATTGTGGGGGACCTTAACACGGCTTTGTCAACACTGGACAGGTCAACCAGACTGAAACCCAACAAGAATATACTAGACCTGAGGAGAGAAATGGAAGAAAGAGGCCTAGTTGATATATATAGGACACTCCATCCCCAGAAACCTGGATACACATTCTCTCCAATGTACATGGGACATTCTCCAGGATAGACTACATGCTGGCACATAAAACATACCTCCATAAGATCAAGAGGATAGAAATTTTGCAGACTACCTTCGCTGACCACAAGGCTCTGAAATTATTTGTGAACTCCAAAGGGACTCAGAAGAAACACTTTAACACCTGGAAGTTAAACAGCCTCATGCTCAATAACCAGTGGGTCCGAGATGAAATCAAGGAGGAAATAAAAAGGTTCCTGGAAACAAATGACAATAAAGACACAAACTCTCAGAACTTATGGGACACTGCAAAAGCAGTACTGAGAGGAAAATTTATAGCTTTGCAAGCACACATCAGGAAGGAAGAAGGAGCTTACCTGAGTAGCTTAATGACACAGCTAATAGAACTAGAAAATGCTCAACAAAAGGACCCAAGAATAGGAAGACAGAAGGAAATAACAAAGCTGAGAGCAGAAATCAACGAAGTGGAAACTCAAAAAACAATCCGAAAGATCAACGAAAGCAGAAGTTGGTTCTTTGAAAAAATAAACAAGATTGATAGACCACTGGCAAACCTAACAAAGATAGAGAGAGAGAGAAACTTGATAACTCGTATCATGAATGAAAAAGGAGAGATCACTACTGATATGACAGAGATTCAAAGGGTAATCAGAAACTACTTTGAAAAACTCTACGCCACTAAAAAATGAGAACCTGGAAGAAATGGATAAATTCTTGGACTCTTATAATCTTCCACGGTGGAAGGAAGAGGATGTAGCATATCTAAACACCCCCATCACCATTGATGAAATTAAAAACAGTAATCAAATGTCTGCCGAAAAACAAAAGCCCAGGTCCAGATGGATTCACTAATGAATTCTATCAAACTTTTCAAGAGGAACTACTGCCAATCTTGGCAAGACTCTTTCATGAAATTGAACAAACAGAAACACTTCCAAATAGCTTTTTGGAAGCCAACATCACCTTGATACCTAAACCAGACAGAGACGCTACCAAAAAAGAAAATTACAGACCAATATCACTGATGAATGCAGATGCAAAGATCCTCAACAAAATCCTGGCAAATAGGATTCAATGCCTCGTTAAGAAGATCATCCACTACGATCAAGTAGGTTTCATCCCAGGAATGCAAGGCTGGTTTAACATCCGTAAATCTATCAACATAATACACAACATCAATAACAAGAAAATTAAAAACCACATGATCATATCAATAGATGCAGAGAAAGCATTTGATAAGGTCCAACACCCATTCTTGATCAAAACTCTCAGCAAGATGGGAATGGAGGGAAACCTTTCTCAATATAGTGAAGGCCATCTACCACAAGCCAGTGGCAAATATTATCCTCAATGGAGAAAAACTGAAAGCCTTCCCTCTAAATTCTGGCACAAGACAAGGCTGTCCTCTCTCACCACTCCTATTCAACATAGCACTGGAAGTACTTGCTATTAGCGATTAGGCAAGAAAAGGATATCAAGGGAATCCAGATAAGAAAGGAAGAAGTCAAGCTCTCACTGTTTGCAGATGACATGATACTCTACTTAGAAAACCCTAAAGACTATCAAAAAGCTTCTAGAAACAATAGACTCATATAGCAAGGTGGCAGGCTACAAAATTAACACACAAAAATCAATGGCCTTTCTATATACCAATAGTAATAAGGATGAAATGGACATTAAGAAAACAACCCCATTCACAATAGTACCACACAAACTCAAATATCTTGGAATCAACTTGACTAAATATGTGAAGGACCTATACAAAGAAAACTATAAAACTCTGCTCCAAGAAATAAGATAGGACACACGGAAATGGAAACACATACCCTGCTCATGGATTGGCAGGATTAACATCATCAAAATGTCAATACTCCCCAAGGCATTATACAGATTTAATGCCATCCCTCTAAAGATACCCATGACATTCTTCAAAGAAGTGGATCAGACACTTTTGAAATTCATTTGGAACAATAAACACCCTCGAATAGCTAAAGCAATCATTGGGAAAAAGAATATGGGAGGAATTACTTTTCCCAACTTTAAACTGTACTACAAAGCAACAGTTATCAAAACAGCATGGTATTGGAATAAGGATAGGTCCTCAGATCAGTGGAATAGGCTTGAATACTCAGAAAATGTTCCCCAGAGATACAACCATCTAATTTTTGATAAAGTAGCAGGAAATCCTAAATGGAGCAGGGGAAAGCCTCTTCAACAAGTGGTGTTGGCACAATTGGATAGCCACTTGCAAAAAATTAAACTTAGACCCCCAGCTAACATCATGTACAAAGGTAAAATCCAAAGTGGATTAAAGACCTCGATATCAGCCCCAAAACCATAAGATATATAGAACAGCACATAGGCAAAACACTACAGGACATTACAGGCATCTTCAAGGAGGAAACTGCACTCACCAAGCAAGTGAAAGCAGAGATTAACAGATGGGAATATATTAAGCGGAGAAGCTTCTGCACCTCAAAGGAAATAGTGCCCAGGATACAAGAGCCACCCACTGAGTGGGAGAAACTATTCACCCAATACCCATCAGATAAGGGCTAATCTCCAAAATATACAAGGCACTGACAGAACTTTACAAGAAAAAAACATCTAACCCCATCTAAAAAATGGGGAGAAGAAATGAACAGACACTTTGACAAAGAAGAAATACGCATGGCCAAAAGACACATGAAAAAATGTTCCACATCACTAATCATCAGGGAGATGCAAATCAAAACAACGATGAGATACCACCTCACACCCCAGAGAATGGCACACATCACAAAGAATGATGAATAAACAGTGTTGGCGGGGATGTGGAGAGAAAGGAACTCTTATCCACTGCTGGTGGGAATGCTGTCTAGTTCAACCTTTATGGAAAGCGATATGGAGATTCCTCCAAAAACTGGAAATCGAGCTCCCATACGATCCAGCTATACCACTCCTAGAATATACCCTAGGAACACAAAAATACAATACAAAAACCCCTTCCTTACACCTATATTCATTGCAGCTCTATTTACCATAGCAAGACTCTGGAAACAACCAAGATGCCCTTCAACAGATGAATGGCTAAAGAAACTGTGGTACATATACACAATGGAATATTATGCAGCAGTCAGGAGAGATGAAGTCATGAAATTTTCCTATACATGGATGTACATGGAATCTATTATGCTGAGTGAAATAAGTCAGAGAGAGAGAGAAAAAAACGCAGAATGGTCTCACTCATCTATGGGGTTTTAAGAAAAATGAAAGACACCCTTGTAATAATAATTTTCAGACACATAAGAGAAAAGAGCTGGAAGTTCCAGCTCACCTCAGAAGCTCACCACAAAGAGTGATGAGTTTAGTTAGAGAAATAACTACATTTTGAACTGTCCTAATATTGAGAATGTATGAGGGGAAATGTAGAGCCTGTTTAGGGTACAGGCGGGGGTTGGGTGGGGGAGGAGGGTGATTTGGGACTTGGGTGATGGGAATGTTTGCACTGGTGATGGGTGGTGTTCCTTTTATGACTGACACCCAAACACAATCATGTATGTAATCAAGGTGTTTAAATAAAAAAAAAATTAAAAAAAAAAAAAAAAAAAAGAAAAAATAAACAAGATTAATAGACCACTGGCAAAACTAACAAAGAGAGAGAAAAACTTGATAACTCGTATTAGAAATGAAAAAGAGAGGAATTTCTGACCCCCTCCCCCCCAGGTCCCGATTAACCAGGCGTGGTCCTGAAGACCCGCCTGGTATGGGGGGGATCTTGTTCCCCTGGACTAAGTGGTCAGCCCAGGGGGGCCTATGGCTAGCTGTCCTGCCCAGAGCCCCCAACATAACAGTCAAACACGCCCAGAAATTCTGGCATGCGGAGTGTTCTGAGCCCAGCCGTGCCTCTGTAGTTTTTGGACGCATAGGGAGGAATTTCTCACCCCTCCCCACTGGGCCCGATTAACCAGGCGTGGCCCTGAAGACCCGACTGGTGTGGGGGGGATATTGTTCCCCTGGACTAAGTGGTCAGCCCAGGGGGCCTATGGCTAGCAGCATTGCCCTTTGATTGTGAGGTGAAACGAGAGGACGCTCCACATCCTGACTTCAATGTAGGATATAAAGATTCCAGGATATTTAATACAGAAACATGATACCAACAACAAAGACTGTGTGAAAAATAAAAATGTGTTGGCACTACAGTGTCTTGGATTGGACGATCTAGCTTGCCTGGAGCCTAGAGTTGGTCCTTGTGCCAGGAAACTTCAGGGGTCGGGTCTCTTGGTATTTAGGCCAAGGTTATTTCTTTCCATGTCCCTCATATTTTGGTGGGCCTATGCAAACAACAATTGCCACTCTAACACCATTTTTACTGTGCTCCTTTCACTCTAATCCTTAAAAAGACCCCACTTAAAATTTGAGGTTAACTTAAGCTAATATGCATGTATATGGAAATATAAAAAAATACTATGCCTGTAATGTTTAAGGAGTTACGTATGTTTTATGGCTTCAAATTGCCTTGTGTGCTGTTAAGAAATATTATAATGTGTTACAATCTGGGGACTTCAGGGACAAAGTAATCATACATGGATTCTGTCTTATTTATCTTAATGTTCTTTGGCTGAAATTTCAAAGTTAAGATATCAGCAAGGGGACTTCTGAGAATTATGTTATGGATGATTGTCCTTCCACTGTAACTTTACCCTTGTCCTCTTTCTTTGCATCCTTGTTCTCATAATTAAAAATAAAAAAATTAATAAAAAAAATGAAAAAGGAGAGATCACTACTGATATGACAGAGATTCAAAGGGTAATCAGAAACTACTTTGAGAAACTCTACGCCACTAAAAATGAGAACCTGGAAGAAATGGATAAATTCTTGGACTCTTATAATCTTCCACGTTGAATGAAGAGGATGTAGCATATTTAAACACCCCCATCATCATTGATAAAATTAAAACGGTAATCAAATGTCTGCCAAAAACAAAAGCCCAGACCCAGATGAATTCACTAATGAATTCTTTCAAACTTTCCAAGAGGAACTACTACCAATCCTGGCAAGACTCTTTCATGAAATTGAACAAACGGAAACACTTCCAAATAGCTTTTATGAAGCCAACATCACCTTGATACCTAAACCAGACAGAGATGCTACAAAAAAAAGAAAATTACAGACCAATATCGCTGATGAATGCAGATGCAAAGATCCTCAACAAAATCCTGGCAAATAGGATTCAATGCCTCATTAAGAAGATCATCCACAAAAATAAATAAATAAAATAAAAAATAAAAAAAAAGAAGATCATCCACTATGATCAAGTAGGTTTCATCCCAGGAATGCAAGGATGGTTTAACATTTGTAAATCTATCAACGTAATACACATCATCAACAACAAGAAAAATAAAAACCACATGATCATATCAATAGATGCAGAGAAAGCATTTGATAAGATCCAACACCCATTCTTGATCAAAACTCTCAGCAAGATGGGAATGGAAGGAAACTTTCTCAATATAGTTAAGGCCATCAACCACAAGCCAGTGGCAAATATTATCCTCAATGGAAAAAAACTAAAAGCCCTCCCTCTAAATTTTGGCACAAGACAAGGCTGTTCTCTCACACCACTCCTATTCAACATAGCACTGGAAGTACTTGCTATAGCAATTAGGCAAGAAAAAGATATCAAGGGAATCCAGATAGGAAAGTAAGAAGTCAAGCTCTCACTGTTTGCAGGTGACATGATACTCTACTTAGAAAACCCTAAAGACTCGACCAGAAAGCTTCTAGAAACAATAGACTCATATAGCAAGGTGGCAGGCTACAAAAAAAAATTTTTTTTTTTGGTTTTTGGGCCACACCCGGTAACGCTCAGGGGTTACTCCTGGCTATGTGCTCAGAAGTTGCTCCTGGCTTGGGGGACCATATGGGACACCGGGGGATCGAACCGCGGTCCGTCCAAGGTTAGCGCAGGCAAGGCAGGCACTTTACCTTTAGCGCCACCGCCCGGCCCGGCAGGCTACAAAATTAACTCACAAAAAATCAATGGCCTTTCTATACACCAATAGTAATAAGAAAGAAATGGACATTAAGAAAACAACCCCATTCACAATAGTGCCACACAAACTCAAATATCTTGGAATCAACTTGACTAAAAATGTGAAGGACCTATACAAAGAAAACTATAAAACTCTGCTCCAAAATATGAGAGGACACGCAAAAATGGAAACACATAACCTGCTCATGGATTGGCAGGATTAACATCATCAAAATGGCAATACTCCCCAAGGCATTATACAGATTTAATGCGATCCCTCTAAAGGTACCCATGACATTCTTCAAAGAAGTGGATCAGGCACTTTTGAAATTTGTTTGGAACAATAAACATTCTAGAATAGCTAAAGCAATCATTGGGAAAAAGAATATGGGAGGAATTACTTTCCCCAACTTTAAACTTTACTACAAAGCAATAGTTATCAAAACAGCATGGTACTGGAATAAGGACAAGACCTCAGATCAGTGGAATAGGCTTGAATATTCAGAAAATGTTCCCCCAGACATACAATCACCTAATTTTTGATAAAGGAGCAGGAAATTCTAAATGGAGCAGGGAAAGTCTCTTCAACAAGTGGTGTTGGCACAACTGGCTAGCCACTGGCAAAAAATTGAACTTAGACCCCCAGCTAACATCATGTACGAAGGTAAAATCCAAATGGATTAAAGACCTCGATATCAGACCCAAAACCATAAGATATATAGAACAACACATAGGTCAAAACACTCCAGGACATTGAGACTACAGGCATCTTCAAGGAGGAAACTGCACTCTCCAAGCAAGTGAAAGCAGAGATTAACAGATGGGAATATATTAAGCTGAGAAGCTTCTGTACCTCAAAGGAAATAGTGCCCAGGATACAAGAGCCACCCACTGAGTGGGAGAAACTATTCACCCAATACTCATCAGATAATAGGCTAATCTCCAAAATATACAAGACACTGACAGAACTTTACAAAAAAAAAAATCTAATCCCATCAAAAAATGGGGAGAAAAAATGAACAGACACTTTGACAAAGAAAAAATACAAATGGCCAAAAGACACATGAAAAAATGCTCCACATCACTAATCATCAGGGAGATGCAAATAAAAACAATGATGAGATACCACCTCACACCACAGAGAATGGCACATATCACAAAGAATGAGAATAAACAGTGTTGGCGGGGATGTGGAGGGAAAGGAACTCTTATCCACTGCTGGTGGGAATGCTATCTAATTCAACCTTTATGGAAAGCGATATGGAGAGTCCTCCAAAAACTGAAATTGAGCTCCCATATGATCCAGCTATACCACTCCTAGGAATATACCCGAGGAACACAAAAATACAATACAAAAACCCCTTCCTTACACCCATATTCATTGCAGCACTATTTACCATAGCAAGACTCTGGAAACAATCAAGATGCCCTTCAACAGATGAATGGCTAAAGAAACTGTGGTATATATACACAATGGAATATTATGCAGCTGTCAGGAGAGATGAAGTCATGAAATTTTCCTATACATGGATGTACACGGAATCTATTATGCTGACTGAAAATAAGTCAGAGAGAGAGAGAGAAATGCAGAATGTCTCACTCATCTATGGGTTTTTAAGAAAAATGAAAGACATTCTTGCAATGATAATTTTCAGACACAAAAGGGAAAAGAGCTGGAAGGTACAGCTCACCTCAGGAAGCTCACCACAAGCAGGGATAAGTTTAGTTAGAGAAATAACTACATTGTAAACTATCCTAACAATGAGAATGTATGAGGGAAATAGAAAGCCTGTCTAGAGTACAGGTGGGGGTCGGGTGGGGAGGAGGGAGATTTGGGACATTGGTGATGGGAATCTTGCACTGGTGATGGGTGGTATTCTTTATATGACTCAAACCCAAACATAATCATGTATGTAATCAAGGTGTTTAAATAAATATATAAAAGAATTACCTAAAAATTATTAAAGCAAAATAAAACATCAATACAATAAAATTTTGTCACAAAAAGAAAAGAAAGAGAGAGAAAGAAGAAAGAAGAAAGAAAAAGAAAGAAAGAAAGAAAGAAAGAAAGAGAAAGAGAGAAAGAAAGAAAGAAAGAAAGAAAGAAAGAAAGAAAGAAAGAAAAGAAAGAGAGAGAGAAAGAAAGAAAGATAGAAAGAAAGAAAGAAAGATAGAAAGAAAGATAGAAAAGAAAGAAAGAAAGAAAGAAAGAAAGAAAGAGGAAAGAAAGAAAAAAGAAAGAAAGGAAGGAAGGAAGGAAGAAAGAAAGAAAAGAAAGAAAGAATGAATGAAAGAAAGAAAGAAAGAAAGAAAGAAAGAAAGAAAGAAAGAAAGAAAAGAAGAAAGAAAGAAAGAAAGAAAGAAAGAAAGAAAGAAAGAAAGAAAGAAAGAAAGAAAGAAAGAAAGGAGGGAAGAAGAAAGAAAGAAAGAAAGAAAGAAAGAAAGAAAGAAAGAAAGAAAGAAAGAAAGGGAAGGAAGGAAGGAAGGAAGGAAGGAAGGAAGGAAGGAAGGAAGGAAGAAAGAAAGAAAGAAAGAAAGAAAGAAAGAAAGAAAGAAAGAAAAGAAAGAAAGAAAGAAAGAAAGAAGGAAGGAAGGAAGGAAGGAAGGAAGGAAGGAAAGAAGGAAAGAAAGAAAGAGAAGGAAGGAAAAAAGGAAAGAAAGAAAGAAAAGAAAGAAAGAAAGAAAGAAAGAAAGAAAGAAAGAAAGAAAGAAAGGAAGGAAGGAAGGAAGGAAGGAAGAAAGGAAGAAAGAAAGGAAGGAAGGAAGGAAGGAAGGAAGGAAGAAGAAAGAAAGAAAGAAAGAAAGAAAGAAAGAAAGAAAGAAAGAAAGAAAGAGAGAGAGAAAGAAGAAAGAAAGAAAGAAAGAAAGAAAGAAAGAAAGAAAGAAAGAAAGAAAGAAAGAAGAAAGATTAAAAAAACTAAAACCTCTCTCCTAGCACTTCGACCTACGCAAATAACAAGATCTTCAGCTACAGAGGCGGTATGTCATCGCCCACACCTTAGCAGAAATTTTTCTGGCAACATTAAAAACCTTGGGTTGTGTAAAAGAGTGAGTACAGAGCCTGTAGTTGTTCTCATGGCAGTATGCTTCAAGAATGGAGAAACCCTGTATCTCTTAGGCCAAGGGAATTCCGTTTTAATATCCCAATGTTTAAAAAACATTTTAAAAAAAGAGAGAGAAAACTCTTTTTTAACTTTCTGGTCAGTTTTTTGTTGTTTTGTTTTTGTTTTGTTTTGTTTTGTTTCCTCTTTTCTTGTTTTTGCTCTCATTTTGGTTTTTGATTTTTTTTTATGTGTTTCTTCGTGCAGGTGGTTTTGGTTTTTGATTTACTCTTTTTTTTCTTAATCTGTTTGATACTTTTTTTGTTACTTCCTTGTTGGTTTTTTGTTTTGTTTTGTTTTGGTTTTGCCTTGTCTTCTTTTATTTTGTTTTGTTATTTTTTCTTCTTTCCTCTTTTTTCTTTCAAAGGTATACTAACAGCACCTAGACAGACTAATCCCATGTCCCTTTTTATATCTCAAATAGAGCCATATTACTGTAATCACTTTGATCAGCATCATATTTGGAGCGAGAAAAGTGGATGGTACCAAGACCAAGTTGTACGTCCATTTGGTGAAAATCAACTTGAACACAAAATCCAAAGTCAACGACAATAGAAATAATACCCAATCTACATCAAGCTGTACATGGGGGAAATAGTTGCACTAGCTTTATGGGGGGTAGAGGAGAGGGAAGAGGGATGCATGCAGGGAACAGGAGTGGAAGGAGGACAACACTGGTGGTGGGGAATGCCCCTCATTCATTATTACTATGGTGCCTTAAATATTACTATGAAAGATTTATAATTCACTTTGCCCACAATAAAAAATCAACATTTCTACCAATCTATGCCAACTGGAACAGCAGAGCCAAATAGGAAAGAGCCAATGGGATTGTTTCTAATGCCTTTGTATACCCCCATGGACCAGCCAAGTGGATATTTCTGTTATCTTCTGCTCTCTCTATCTGGAGACTGTGGTTACTTTTTTGAAGTTCATTCACCCATGGGGGACCCTGCTAAATTCAGTTTTCCCAACAAGTACAAGGCAATGTCCCTCTTCACTGTTAATTTTAAGACAACAGGCACCTGTTTTCTGTGATTCTAGAACCTGGAGCTACCTGGTAGGTCATGAAAACTTGAACACCTAGTCTTACCCCAATATACCTTCCCCAACATCAACAACAGAATTCTCATATATGTTACATAGCATGGAATAACACACCCTTCATGTACTTCAGTCATATTAATCAGGTCACAATCTCTTAATAAAATCAACCATGGCATTCATAATTTTTCGGGAACAGGGAAAATTAAAGAAGGTTGTGTCAATCATGCCAAGTGCTCCATGGAAACCGTCCTCCACATACAACCATGTCACTGGGATACCCAAGTCCTCCAGCCTCTTCTTGTACAGCAGTGAGTGATCTCGGAAATCATCATACTCGCAGCCCACAATGAGAGCTTCAGGCATCTGAGACATCACTTCATCCTCTGCCACGAGTGGGCATACGGTGGGCTCCAACACAAGGCGGCTCTCCTGATATGCCAAATCATTCAGAGGCGCCACTGGCTTTGGGCGGTAACCCCTCTGCTTGAATCTCTCAGGGATGTTCTCATGACCCAATCACTTCCTGTACTTCTCCCTGATTTCAGGGGGCAGATTGGCACCTGTGATCATGTCTTTTTTCCAGGAGGGATCGATATTCAAATACATCATTACGCAATACATGGAAAAATCCCTACATCCTAATTGGTTCTTGTTCTGCTGGAAGGCTGGCGACTGGAAATCGAGGGCATGGAGCCCAGCATAGATGACCATCTGTGCACGGATCTTTGGAAGGTGGGGACTCTTCAAAAGCTGTTGACACATCACAACGGCCACTGACCCTCCAATGCTGTCACCACAGACCACCACGCGGGCTGAATCCATCCCAAATTTACTCAGAGACTTCAGGAAGTGGACAGTGGCTGCCATGCAATCATTGGTCATTACAGGATACTTACAGTCAGGCATCTTGCGATATTGTGATATCTGCCAAGGAATCCAGGGGAAATGCTTTATCCTCCTTAACTCAGCTGGGAGCCCCTACAATTACTTGTGCCCAATCTCTATGAGCCCCAGTTTCCTCCTATGAATAAATGTCCTTTGGAATCTGGACAGATAACATAAAGGTGACAAGGCTTTAATGAGGTAAATGAATGTGAATGCCTAGCACAGGGGCTTAGTCCCTCCTAATTGCTCCTCTCATGGGGAACATGCCCCATGTGGGGACAATGATGGACACCAAGCTCTATCATAAACTTTGAGCCACAGTGAGATCTCATCAAACCCAACTTTTAGAATTGTTTGAGTTTGCCACATAACTGTGTGAGGTAATATTCTTTGGTGAAGTTGATTCACCCATATTGGATTCCCATCAATTCTGCCATGCTATAGGTCAAGTGTGGAAACTGAAGTAGCCCCAAGGAGTAGTGGTTATCACAGAGTGTCCTCCTAAGCAGCTGAGTCTGCAAGACAAGAAGTTTCTGACTAGTACCCAACAGTGCCTGAGCTCTAGGCTTAGCTCAGGACAGCCTGGTATTCACTGGGCTTCTCTTTGACCAATACAGCTAGAATGAAGGCCTTTGGAAAAACGTTACTCCTTTCCATGCTGATTAGAAATAGAACCTTAAAAAAATTAAGACGCCGGAGAGATAGCATGGAGGTAAGGCGTTTGCCTTTCATGCAGGAGGTCATCAGTTCGAATCCCAGCGCCCCATATGGTCCCCTGTGCCTGCCAGGAGCAATTTCTGAGCCTGGAGCCAGAAATAACCCCTGAGCACTGCCGGGTGTGACCCAAAAACCACAAAAAAAAATTTTAAGACTCTCTGGGACTGAAGCCATAGAACAGTACGTAGAGCACTTGCCTTGCACTTTGCTGACCAGGACAGATCTACAGCATCCCATATGGTTTCCAGATGCTGTCTAAAGTGGTTCCTGAACACAGCTGTGAATAAGCCCTGAGTACCATTGTGTATGGCCCAAAAGCCAAAAAACAAAAAGACTAAAACCACCTATGAACTTCATGCATGGACAAACACTCACTTCATGTGGTTAGGAGTCAAGAACTAAAGGTAGAAGTATTTTTTCAAGTCCACCTCATCTGGAAAGCCAATATATTTTACTCCACTCACCTGGAGGTAAGTCTCGAATGCTGGGAAATGTGTGTTGATACACTGGAAATTTCCAGATGTGCAAGAGCATTCCAGGAAGTACAGGACTAAACAAATCAGGGGCTTTGACATTCCCTGACATATTGCCTCTGAGGACCAGGGTTGGAACCTTTCTAGGCATCTAGTTGGCCAGATGTGGGATCCTGTCCATCCATCCTCCCCATGTCCATACAGCCCTGCAACTTTCTGTTGAGTACAGCTGGAAGTTGTTCCTGAGGTAATTAGGGGGCACAGCAGCCCTCTGTGGTGTCTTGCTCCCATTCACAGACTGCATGAAGAGAGGTGCTAGCAATAACTGCTTAGGGTATTCTGTGTTATCCTCAAGAGCATCAGATAAGAAGCATCTACTCTTGGGGACCCTTTAGAACTGACTTCCACTTGGGATCCACAACCCCCACTTCTTTTTTATTGAATGCAGCACGTTGGCTGAGTTCCAGGATAGACCTAGAGTTTCCCTCTCCTCCACACTAGCTTCTCCCTGTTTTTCCCCCTTCAGCCAGCCCTTCCAACTCCCCACCCATCAGTCATCCATGTTGGAGTCTGACTTCTCCTCAGCTCCTTTTCCCCTTCACTCACCCAACAGATAGAACCACTGAGTCACTCTCCTTGCACAAAATAAGGCAGATGCTATGGTGAGTTTCTAGAAAACAAAACATTTGGACATGCTGTAGAAAGGTTCAAGTGCTGCTCCTTCTGGCTGACCGCCTCCACAACCAGGTCCAGCTAGGTTCTCAGATCTGCTGAGCAT
This sequence comes from Suncus etruscus, assembly GCF_024139225.1. Classification (NCBI taxonomy): domain Eukaryota; kingdom Metazoa; phylum Chordata; class Mammalia; order Eulipotyphla; family Soricidae; genus Suncus; species Suncus etruscus. The sequence goes on from NC_064853.1 coordinate 7,682,961, forward strand.
CTCCCTACTTTCCTCTGTGGTGCTGATGAGGAGCTTTCTGGAAGTGAGACTCCTAGGATTCTACAGTTCTCATAATGCCTGTCTACTTCCAAAAGACTATACGCCTGGATGTGTATAATATTATGGGCCCAGAGGAGGACCTATAAATGTGCATGTCATGTTCCAGACAAACAGATGCACAGGTAGGAACTTGGCAGGCAGATAAATGGTTAAACATGTCTGCTTAGTATGTGGGAGTTCTGGGAGGGCCAGGTTTACTGAAAACTGCTGCAAAGAGTCTCCATACACTATATTAATTAAGCCCCTGGCACCACTCGATGTGAGCCCAAACAAAAAATATATGCATACATATGTCCCATGCAAGTATTCAGATAAACATGTATCTTATATTTTCAAAGAAACATATTAATGCATACAAATACTCCACATATATAAACAAAACTATTTCATACAATTCATAGGTATACATCATTTGTCACAAAGTATTAACATAAATGGTTTATTTTGCATACTCTTATTCCACATACATTCATCCAAATATGCACACAGCATTGCATATAATCCATATAAAACAAGCTATCATCCGTATGTGCATATATAAAGTGACCTATAATGTGTATCTAGAGAGTGAATGCATAGACCTTTTTCTTTGTTTCAAGAAAGAGTTGGAAAGATTCCAAGTGACCTTTGCCACCTGAATCACCTGAGTCCCAATACTGCTCAAGTCTTAATGGAACCCCTCAGACCCCAGGAGGACATATCCTCTTGGCCATAAGGATCTCACAGTACTACCATGGGGACAACCCAGGGAAATGCTGTTACTCACTCAGGCTCCCCACCAATGCCCCACCTCCATGGTAGAACAAGATGCCAGGTCTGAGGGTACTGCAGGAACTCCTGGGCTGGTACAGCTTCACAGGGATTGTCCCAAAGCACAGGTCTGTGACCACCACATCTGGGTCCTTCCTCAAGGGAAACAGGTTATGTACAAAACGGAAAAACTTGCCCCTGGAACAGATGTTCATCTTCTCCAAAATTTTACCCTGATGATGACAGGAAATTCAAAATTGAGAGTTTTCAAGGGACTTATCCAGAATGACTGTGGCCACTGGACTTGGTCCCCAGGGGAGCCTCGTTGTATGACTTACATGCAACCAGAACCAGCCACTTCCAAACCAATGCCCCCACATGCCTTACACTTCTGCCCTACACACTAGTCTTCTAAATCCCCACAGAGGGTTTTTGTCACAGGTGCTCTTCTGGGAGCACCTTGTTACCCACACACAGAACCTGCTCCCCTGCTTTCTGGACATAACATGTCTTCCAGGGAGTTCCTCAAAACCACCAAATCATGGTGGTTCTCTCCAGCCCTTAGCTGCCAATTTGAAGTGGTAGTGACTATGTTTTTTGTTTATTTAAACACCGTGATTACAAATATGGTTGTAGTTGTATTATTTCAGTCAAGCAAAGAGCACCCCCCTTCACTAGTACAACATTCCCACCACCAATGTCCCAAATATCCCTCCTCCCCACCACACCACACCTATACTCAGGACAGGCTTTCTACTTCCCTCACTCAACCACATTGTTAGGATAGTTCTCATGTAGTTATTTCTCTAACTGCACTCATCACTCTTTGTAGTGAGCTTCATGTCATGAGCTGCACCTTCCAGCCCTCATCGCTTTTGTCTCTGAGAATTATTGCAAAAGTGACTTTCATTTTTCTTAAACCCTTAGATGAGTGAGACTATTCTGTGTCTATCTCTCTCCCTCTGACTTATTTCACTCAGCACAATACATTCCATTTACATCCATGTATAGGACAATTTCATTGGCTTCATCTCTCCTGACAGCTGCATAATATTCCATTGTGTAAATGTACCACAGTTTCTTCAGCCACTCATCTGTTGAAGGGCATCTTGGTTGTTTCCAGAGTCTGACTATTGTATATAGTGCTTCAACAAATATAGGTGTGAGGAAGGGATTTTTTGTATTGTATTTTTGTGTTCCTTGGGTATATCCCTATGAGTGGTATAGCTGGATCATATTGGAACTCAATTTTCAGTTTTTGGAGGAATCTCCATATTGCTTTCCATAAAAGTTGGACTAGACGGTATTCCCACCAGCAGTGCAAAAGAGTTCCTTTCTTCCACATCCCCACCAGCACTGCTTGTTCTCATTCTTTGTGATGTGTGCCAATCTCTGTGGCGTGAGGGTGATACCTCATAGTTGTTTTTGATTTCATCTCCCTGACAATTAGTGATGTGGAGCATTTTTCATGTGCCTTTTGGCAATTTGCATTTCTTCTTTTATATTTCTTCTCCCCATTTTTGGAAGGGGTTAGATGTTTTTTTCTTGTAAAGGTTCTGTCAGTACCTTGTATATGGTGGTGACTATGTTGAAGTTATAATCTAGAAATATTTCTATTGCCTGAAAAATTGTTGGAATTATAATTCTTTTTTTTTGGGGGTCATGCCCGCAGTTCTCAGGGGTTTACTCCTGGCTTTACACTCAAAAATCGCCCCTGGCAGGCCTTGGAGGATGCCGGGATTCAAACCACCAACCTTCTGCATGAAAGGCAAACACCTTACCTCCATGCTATCTCTCCGACCCCTGAAGTTATAATTCTTAAAGGGCTGAGTTAACTCTGAGGGGTCAAGGATACAATGTCCTTGAAAAGTGAGATCACTGAGTCTAGAGTGAGAGTAGAGTGAAAAGGGGCATTTGAAGTGGCACTGGGAAGTGGCAGACCTGAGTGTGATCCCAGAATTATATATGACCCCAGAGGTACTACCAAAGTAATTTGTAAATGCAGAGCCAGTAGTAACCCCTTAGTGTTGTTTAAATATAAAATATAAGTCCACGTGTTAGGTGAGGCCTTCCCAGGTATCATGCTTCTACGCCTGCAGGCAGAAGGTCTGAAAACAGAGAATAATGGCAGAGAAATAACTCACAAGCAGTCAGTTTAAAAGTTTATTGTGGTTAGCTAGTTTTATTCCCTGAGTGGCTTTTCTCTGCACAAGACTCTGCACCAGTCTGTCTCCCATTCTCCTTCCTCTCTATATTTTCCTTGCTGCTTCTCTCCTTCATGTGTCTTTCCTCTCTTTTTTTCCACACCCAAGCCAGAACTTTTTATTCTTTATTCAAAACCACAGATCCATCCCAGGTGTGGATGAGTTCTGACCATACCAAATGAGAATCAAGTAACTCAAAACAAAGCTTACATAACGGCATTGGGGGAAGGGATACCATACATTTTTTACCTTCTTTACTTTACAAAACAAAACAAAATAAAGAAAAAGAGAATAGTTACAAAACTTTTTTTCTCCTTCTCTGCAGAGGCAAGAACTTCATAGCAAATTTAAAGTATCAAAATTTAAATTCTATACAATTCTTTTCAAACAATCAGCCTCTTCCATATCTTATACATATATAACAATAACTTTTCTCATATTGTTTTTGTAAAGCAAAGAAGGTGGAAAATGTAAGGTAATCTCTTCCCATAATTCCCTTACCTAGGCCTTCCTTTTGAGATATTAATTCCACCTGGATGGTCAGATCCAGTCACAGCTGGGGATGGTCTGTGATTTTGAATAAAGACTAAAAGATGCTGCTAAAAAGAGAAAGGGTACATGAGGAGAAACATCCAGGGGCAGCAAGAGCAGAGAGCTTGAGAGAGAGACATGAGATAAGCAGCATAGGAAAGAAAGTGCAAGAGAGACAGACAGTGCTCCTAAGAGAAAGACATGAGTTAGGCAAACGTGCAGAGGCTCATGGTGGAGAAAATCCCTGAGGGAAAAAGGGACCTGACTATGATGAAACAGTAAATGGCTGCTTGTAAATTATTTCTTTATCATTATCCTTCGTCTTCAAACCCATCTGCCTGATGGGCTAGAGGCAATGTTTCCTGGGAAGGGCCTCACCCACATGTGAAATTTAACTTTATATTTTATATTTAAACACCTGAGTACCACTGTGTGTGGCCCAAAAACTAGTCCATAAAGATTCCATACACTGACTTACTTCGACCTGTGCCCGACCTAGTGTGGGCTGATACTATTCTTTTCAATAAAAGAAAGATGAGCACAGGTTGTGGTTGCAGCCGCACATTGCCAATTGTCATGGGTTAGTCTCTTGACTCTGTACTTAGGCAACACATTTGGCAGAGCTCAAATTCTGCTGTGGTTTGAACATGGAACAGCCATTTGCAAGACTAGAGCCCTACCTGCTGTAAAAATCTCTTCAGCTTTATGTCCAAGGTCTTGATGCTATCTGCTATTGCTGCTAAGGATCTTATAAAGCCCCTATACCCTTGGCCACTAATTTCAGGACCTGCTTCCTCCATGATGCTTTGTTACTCTCATTTCCATCTCACTTTCCATCAGACAGGACTGAAAATAGCTATGTTTGTTTTTCTGAGTTTTGGGCCACAGCTGGCTATACATGAGCAGTCCTGGCCCAGTACTTAGAGTTCCTTCCAGAGGTGCTGGAGGGAACAGACAGTGCTGGGCATGGAAGCCAGAGCCTCACACTTGCAAATAAATGCTCTATCACTGAAGCCAGCTCTGCAGTATATGGAGGGAATTTGATACTCTCCAAATTGATGAGATTCTTATACATTTTTCAACATTAGGGTAGTACAGCAAACTCCAGTACTCAGATGCCTGTGTGCCTCACTTGAAATCCCTTAAAGTAGATTTGGGGTTTTTTGTTTGTTTGTTTTGTTTGGATTTTTTGTTGTTTTGGGGGGTTGTTTTTTGTTTGTTTGTTTGTTTTGTTGTTTGTTTTTGTTTGTTGTTTTTTGTGTGGGTTTTTAGGGTTTGTTTGGGTTTTTTTTTTTGTTTGCTTGGTTGGTTTGGTTTTAGAAGCACACCGGTGATGTTCGGGGGTTAGTCCTGGCTATGCACTTAGAAATCGCTCCTGGCTTGCGGTACGATATGGGATGCTGGTGGATCAAACCCCAGTCCATCTTACGTTAGTGCATTACAAGGCTAAAGCCCTACTGATTGTGCTACTCCTCTGGCCCTCCCTTCAAGTAGTCTGAGCATTGGGAGGCATGCTTGCTTGTTGGATATCATCTTCTCTCACCAAACTTCTGAATTCAGGTGGCCGGTGAGGTGGCAGTAGAGGTAAGGTGTCTGCCTTGCAAGTGCTAGCCAAGGAAGGACCGCGGTTCAATCCCCTGATGTCCCATATGGTTCCCCCAAGCCAGAGGCAATTTCTGAGCGCTTAGCCAGGAGTAACCCCTGAGCATCAAATGCCTCCCCAAAAAAAAACTTCTGAATTCGGAGCTAGTTATTGACATTATCTTTAACCATGGTTGACTTCCAGATTATCACATAGGAGGTGCAGATATCATTCTCATGGAGAAAAAGGAGCCAGCAAAAATAATGTCTAGGAAATATGGAGGGTGAGGCTGTCAGCCTGTCCTCCCCTACCACAAACAATGAACAAAAGGTTTAAGTCATGTTTTTCCACCAAAGGCCAGTAAATTGAGGCTGTGATTGCCCCCTCTTCTTCAGATGAGGAAACTGAATCACTCTGTTGGGAACCAGACTATGAAATGTGTGTCAAGGTCAGGACAGCTGCAAGAATTAAGCTCCATCTTGCATAAGCAAAACCTGGAGGAGAGAGATGTGGCCCTGGGATTTCCCTCCTACTAGATTCCTCCCTGGAAGCAAAAGGCACAGCACTTTCTAGAAAGGGGAGGCAATAGCAGGTGCTCTCTGGGGCCACTTCCCACTGCCTTTTGGAGCCCACATGACCTCCTTCCTACCAATCTCTACCAGACATCAACAGGCTGCCAGAACTCAAAGCCACATGGCTAAACTCTCAAAGCCATCTTCTGCCACTTTGCTCCTCTATCCTCCTATCCCAAAATGCTCTTTATATATTTTGGGGTACTGCTGGGCAGGAATAGCAGTGAGGTCAGATTCCCACAGGCCCATTTTCTACTTGATTTTCAAGTGCAGAGAATCCGTAGGATAACCAGGACTTGGTTTTGCATTTTGGAAATTAATAACCCCCTTGGAGCAGCCAAAAAATAGGTGGAGACCTATAGGTTTTCCCAAAAGTAAGGATGCAGGTTTAAGCAGATACCATAAATTGCTGGGGCTAGTCAGCTGACAAAAAAAGCATTGGGCCTGTGTTTTCCTCATTCATGTGCCCCTGTAGTCTCAGGAGAAGGGAACAAGGCAAAATGTAGGACTCACCCATGTCGCCACCAGCTCAAACATGGAGTAATAAAGAAGAAGCTTCTTGGGGTGGCTGATATCTGCTGGGATTTTGATGAAAAACAAATATTTGAAGAACACCTTCACTGAAACCCCCACAAAGAGCACACAAGCCACTGAGAGGCTGAACCAGAGCAGAAGGAGGCCCAGCATGCTGTATCCATCAAAAGTGAGCCTTTGGACAGGCTGTGGCAGGAGTTGACCATTTGGGATCCCATCTGGCAGAAGCCAACTTCCATTTATACCTTCCCATCTCCCAGAGGCCTTAGTCTAACCCAGATGACTCAGAGTCAGGTGAGGACTAGTTCTAGGATGGGGCCCTGCAGAGGAATAAGTGACCTTTGTAATCTGACCCAGCTTCAGTGGAAGTGTTTGCATCCTTGTTGCATCCTGGCCAGTCCTGCAAATAACCTGACAGTCACATAATTAAGCACTTCAAGTCATCAATCAAGTCACACCTCCAGCACCCACTCTCTCTTCTCATAACAAAAGTTCTACCTTCCTCCATCCAGGACTTTGACTTTTGCCCTTCTTCACCCTACCCAGTTGGTCACAGGGCCTTCGCACCTGCTATTCTCAAGGCCAGGCTCAATCATATCTTCCCACACTTCTCTTTTCTGGTGCTACCTTGTGTGAGATTGAAGCCAACTCTCCACAAGTTTTGCTTTTTCTTCCTCATGGACTTAGGACTTCCTTGTGGATTCTTGGCTCTAGAATACATCAGAGGACAGGAGGCTTGATCTCCGTGGTCCTGACTGAGATTTGGCAGCCTAAAACACTTCCCACAAAAGTTACTGTATCAGCAGTAACAATAATAACAGCCACTCAACAACATTTTTGTTTACTATTGTCACACCTATAGAAACACACAGATTTAGATGCAATATGTAAGTGAAGTCACTTAATGTTCAGAAACAAATGAAATAACAGAATCGTCAGCTAGTAATAAGAGCTTACTAAATTGCTGCCAATGACTTAATCAGCTCTTTAGAGATAGAATAATTTTCACAGACTTGCTTGTCATGTTCTTCCCTCTTTTCCACTTTTCCTTTCTTCTCTTTCTTTTCCAATTTTTTTCATATTATGATGTATAAAATAATTTGATCTCACTAATCTGGAAAAATATACTATAATCTATTAGATTTATATTTATATATTTATATTTATATAATGCATTTATATAACATAACATATGAATCAATATAATATATTAATATTTATATCATGTATAATATACATTATATAATATATAAACATAAATTTATATATAATGTATAATATTGTAGTGTTATATATTATTATATAGTTATAATATATAATTATACTATTTTTTTATTTTTTATTTTTTTTATTATTTTTATATAATATATAGTTATATAATCAATTAGTCAACATGCATAAACATATGTCAGCATGTTCTTTAAATAAAGTAAATTTTCGAAAAAGAAATCTTCCCATATCTTTTAGAAAACTCTGATATAATATGGACCCTGGACCTCTCACCCTGTCCTGCCATCCAAATGCTAAGTTCTTTAGCTTTCCTTCAGTAGACCCATATACAGATGCCCTATTTCCCTGTCCGTGATGCTTAGTCACTTTGTTCCCTTGGGAGATCAGACCCTGGTCAGACTCAACCTTATCAACTTCTTCCTAATCCTGCCATGACTGCTGGTATTGCAGAGATGCTGAACCCTTTATCTGGTGAGCGTGATCTACCTGTATCCAGTAATCATCTTCTGATTTTTTTTGCTCTGGTTCAGGGGCCAATTTGATCACTGAATTCCAAGACCCAGTCCCCGACTTCGACCTGTATCAACAAGATGCCTTTGTGAAATTAATTGGTTCATAAAATAACAGGAGGGGGAATAAGCCAAAGCCTATTATGTATATTTAACTATGAGCACCATCTTATGAGAAAATACAGGTGAGACTTGGGGGGAGATAGTCATCTAAAATAAGGTCACAAGGTGGATATTTAGGACTGTCTTCCTCTGGCAGCTCTCATGTCCTAAATTAGATTTCAGGGGCAAATCAAACCACTCCCAAAATTAACTCAAATTTCTTGTTCAAATTAATTATTTTCCAAAGATATTAGGGGTATTTTTTGCAAGTTTTGTTTTACTAAGCACCATGATTTATAATGCTGTTAATTACATAGTTCTCTATATAGAGAGTTCCAACTCCACACCCCCATTTATGATAGCATCCCTTCACCAATGACCCATGGTTTCTAAGACCTAGTGTCGTTTCTCCTCAATGTATCCATATCATTGGGGTTTTTTATTTGATTATAATACTTGGGGTCACTTGCTTTCCACAGTGTTGACTTTTATGGTTTTTTTTTTTTTTGGTTTTTGGGCCACACCCGGTAACGCTCAGGGGTTACTCCTGGCTATGCGCTCAGAAGTCGCTCCTGGCTTGGGGGACCATATGGGACACCGGGGGATCGAACCGCGGTCCGTCTCCTAGGCTAGCGCAGGTAAGGCAGGCACCTTACCTCCAGCGCCACCGCCCGGCCCCGTGACTTTTATGGTTTTAATAAATATTTGCATCATCATTACAACACAAAAGTACCAATACTCCTGTTTTCTTCAGTCTACCTTCTCTCTCCCTTCCCTCATCCTGGCTCTCTTTCTCAATATTCTCATTTCTGTAGTCCAGGGCCAAGAATTTTCACACAACTGACACCCTTCTTTCACTTGTCTTGTGACTCTGTATACTATAAATCAGTGAGAACATCCAGGTTCCTACCAACTTACTTCAAATAAAAAGACCCCCTCTAGTTTCTTCAAAAACATAAAAATGCCCATTAAAATGATATATGTTTACTGCAGCACTTAGGACAAAAACCACAATATGAAAATGCCCATCATTTTAAGGTAGTAAAGTATCAGAAAAACTGCAATTCAGCGATCAAAATAATATAGGTTACTGACCTCAAGTTAAAATGTTGAAGCATTGCAACATGACAAGGAGAAAAATAAATAATTAAATTAATGAAATGGTCTTGTCCTCAAAAAGCAGAATCTGGTAATGGGCAGCAGTCCATGTGATGAGAGTTGGAATGTGTGTTGGGTTAATATTCCAGGGTCATAAGGGGTGTAGAGCTATTGAAGTAAAGGAGTTTAATGGGAAGTGTAACAATTCTGAGATAAGTGAACATAGGGAAAGAATAAAAAGAGATTTGCAGAGTGGCTGGATGGGAGGTGGGAAAGTGGTGCAATACATATAGATATAACACTAATATAAATATGCCCCCCCCACACACACATGCACACATATACATTGTAGATTGATCCATATGTTACAGTTGTAAAACTGACATTCTAGGCATGGGTTAAAGAGCCTCATAAATAAAAACTGGCAGGTAAGGTGGTGAGGAAATTTTCTAATTTCTAGGAATCATTACTGGTGAGGTCCCCTTGTCTGTAAAAGCATCATAGGTTAGATAGTGTATATAACATATTCAAGACAATAAGCTTTTCCAAATCCTGTTGTCAGTATATCACTAAAGCTTTTTCCAAAATGTGCTAAATAATATTATATTGAGCACTGGAACAAGAGTATAGATCATAGAGCATTGTATATGGGTTGAAAGCTTCCAGGTTTCTTTTCTGTAGAATTCTGTGAACAAAACCATTAGGACATGATTGCAAACATACTTAAATTAAAAATATGTTGCCAAAATATTCTCATAATGAGCCTTGTAATAGAAGTGTATAACATCCACATTCCTTCTCCTTAGATATCTGTGAACAAAAACAGAACATTTTGCAGACATAATCTAAAAATAAGTTGTTAACCCCCACCTTTCCACCTCCAGACCTTCCAACTACCATCACAAAGCCCCATGCCCACACAAGAGAAAAGCTCATTGATCTGCTACCCCACAAAACTTGCAGACACTTCAGCTTATACCAGCTGGTTCCAAGAAGAATGGGCCTAAAGTTTATTTTCCTTAGAAAATATACAGCACCAAAAAACAAAAAACAAACAAACAAAACTGTAAAGGGGCAGCAAGGTGGCACTAGAGGTAACATATCTGCCTTGCAAGCACTAGCCAAGGAAGGACCCCGGTTCAATCCCCCAGTGTCCCATATGGTCCCCCCAAGCCAGGGGCAATTTCTGAGCTCTTAGCCAGGAGTAACCCCTGAGCATCAAATGGGTGTGGCCGAAAAAAAAGAAAATATACAGCCCCAAAACCAGAAAATCATCTCAACAAACTAGTATACAACATTTCTTTCATATTTGCTCAACCTTGCCTACCTAGAATAAATAAACCCCAAAACAGATATACCTCCAACAACCTCTTATACAACAGACCACTTTTTTTAAACGACCTGAAACTTCAGCACTCCAACCCACCCAATCAAAAAACAATGGGTAAACTAAGGAAGAAACCAGCAGCTGGAGATATAGATAGAAATCTAGCAAATTTCCAAGTCCTCCAAAGTGTACAAACCTTATAGATGAGGACCTAAAATCAGCATTTAATGTCTCAGCAATGAAATTCAAGGAATTACTAGCCAATGAAATTAAGAAATCTAGAGATAAACAATTCAGGCAACTTAAAGAAAACTACTGGAAGATGATAGAATTCATACAAATGGAACTAAGAGAACTAATAAACATGCTATCAAACCATAATAGCAGAATTAAACACATAGAGAATTGCATGGATGACTTGAAGACAAATTCAAGCCAACAACAACGAAGAAGTCAATAAAAGGGTGGAAGCGATGGCACATTGGTTGCCTTGTTTGCAGCCAACACAGGATGAACCCTGGTTCAAATCCCATTATCTCATATGGTCCCCTAGCCTGCCAGGAGTCAGTCTTAAGCACAGAGCCAGAAGTAACCCCTGAGTGACACTTGGTGTGACCCAAACACCAAAAAAAAAAGAAAAGAAGAAGAAGAAGAAGGAGGAGGAGGAGGAGGAGGAGAAGAAGAAGAAGAAGAAGAAGAAGAAGAAGAAGAAGAAGAAGAAGAAGAAGAAGAAGAAGAAGAAAAAGAAGAAGAAGAAGAACGAGAAGAAAGAGGAGGCAAAGGGAGAAGAAGAAGAAGAAGAAGAAGAAAAAGAAGAAGAAGAAGAAAAGAAGAAGAAGAGAAGGAGAAGAGAAGGAGAGGAGAGAAAAGAAGAAGAAGAAGAAGAAGAACAAGAAGAAGAAGAAGAAGAAGAAGAAGAAGAAGAAGAAGAAGAAGAAGAAGAAGAAGAAGAAGAAGTAAATAAAAATACACGAGACAAAACATGGGAAGAAAATGTAACGTACTTAATGAACAAAGATCAAAGATCTAATCTATGACTAAAGGGAATACCAGAAGAGGAGTAAAAGGGGAACGGGGAAGAGTGAGGGACATAATAGTAGAGATTTTTTTCACTCTCTGGAAAGAAACGGCTGTACAAATACAAGAGGTTAAAAGAGTACCAAACAAAATAGATCCTAACATATCAACACTAAGATATATAATAATCCAAATGGCAGAGTGAGAGAGAGAGAGAGAGAGAGAGAGAGAGAGAGAGAGAAACCCCATGCCTGCTTGGATCAACTTTTTAATATATAGCCAGGAGTAACCCCTGAGCGCTGCTGGGTGTGCCTTCCCCCAAATAAAGAGAGATAAAGTCTTCAAAGCAATATGGAGAAAAAAAACTCAAGTTCAAATGAAGAAACATAAGAATCAAACCAAATCTTCCATTTGAAACAATTCAGGCACAAAGGCAGTGGAATTACATATTTAAACTACTGAATGAACAAAACGCCAATCTAGCATCCACTACCCCCCAAAACTCTCATTTACAAGGGAGGGAGGGTTAAATACATTCTCAGACAAAAAATAACACGCAACATTTGTGCTAACCAAACCAACTCTAAATGAACTACTCAAAGATCAATTACACAAACCAAACACACAGTGTAACAACAACCATACACAATAAACTAGCACAACAACCCTCTCAATAATTTTCTTAAATACCAATGGACTAAACTCTCCCATTGAAAAGGCACATAAAGGTTAGATAAGGAAACAAAACTCAGATACCTGCTGCCTGCAGGAAACACACTTAAAAGTTCAAGATAGACACTGGCTGAGAGTAAAAGAATGGAAATCAATTATATATACCACTGTGGAAAAGGCAGGGACAGCCATACTCATATCAGATCAAATTCCATTCAACTTTAAGAAAGTACTTAAGAAAGATGAACACTATGTATTGTTCAGGGGAATATTAGACCAAGAAGTACCAACTCTGATCAACATTTATGCACCAAATGTAGAGCCAGAAAAATATGTAAGGCTTTTGCTTACAAATATGGAGAAACATATGGATGGAAATATGATTATAGTGGGAAAGTTCAACACATTATTATCACCACTAGACATATCCACTAGGCAGAACACTAGCAAAAGCATAAGAGACATAATGAGAAACTGAAGATTGAGCCCCAACGTCTTTTTATGGAGCCAGGAAACGTTCTGCTCAGTTGGGGTTGTCAAAGTCAGTCTTCTGTAATTAGATCTTGATTTTGCACAGGTCCCAGGATAAAGTCTAGAATAAAGTCTTTCTTTATGGTTCCAGAAGTTCTCTCATAAAAGGAGTTTAAGATAGAAATATAGACAATCCTCATAGGAAAAAAAAAAAGAAAACATAGTTCAAGCTGAATAAAACACAAAGATAGAAATCAGAAAACTCCAAATAGGGTCTGAAAAACATGATATCTGAACTGAAAACCTCAATGGAAAGCCTCTCCAACAGGGTAACAGCAGCCAAGGACAAAATCAGAGAACTGCAAGATGAAATGCAGATCAACTCCATACAGCAGAAGAGATTGGAAAAGAACCTTAAGGCAAATGATCAGACAATGGAAAAATTACTCAAAGAATGTGAACAGATGAAAATAGAAGTTTTTGATAAACTCAAGAGAAACAACATAAGAATCACTGGAGTCTGAGAGACCCACCAAGGAGATCCCCAGGAAGAATTAACAGTCAAAGACATCATCACAGAGAAGCTCACAGAGATAAAGACTGCATGCAATCAAATCCTGCATGCCCAAAGAGAACTAGCTAAAAGAGACACAAAGAAAAGCACCCCAAGACTCATCCTAATCACAATGACTAATCCCACAGATAGAGATAGAATACTGAAAGTGGCAAGATCAAAAAAGAGAAATTACATTCAAAGGAACATCCTTAAGATGTATAGCAGACATGTCACAAGAAACTCTCAAGGCCAGAAAACAGTGGTGGGATATTGTTATAAGACAGAATGAAATGGCTGCTTCACCTAAAATACTGCACCCAGCCCAACTCAAGTTAAGAGACAGAGTGGCTAAATGGATCAAAAAGATAAATCCAACCTTCTGCTGCCTAAAATAAACTCACCTGATTAGTCAGAACAAACATTGGTTCAAAATCAAAGGCTGGAGGAAAATCGTCCAAGCAAACAACATCCTTAAAAAAGCTGGAGTGGCCATATTAATATTAGATGGCACAAACTCAGAAAAGTTGTAAGAGACAACAAAGATGGACACTTTGTACCAATCAAGGGATATGTGCAACAGAAAGAAATCGTACTACTAAGCATATATGTACCCAATGAGAGACCAGCAAAATATCTAATACAATTACTGACAAATTTTAAAGATGATATCAATAATAAAGCAATAATTTTTGGAGACTTCAACATGGCCCTGTCAACACTTGATAGGTCAATCAAATAAAACCCAATAAAATATACTAGCCCTGAAAAGGGAAATGGAAGAAAGAAGCCTAGTCACGATATATAGGACACTCCATCCCCTGGATACACATTCTTCTCCAATGTGCATAGGCCATTCTCCAGGAGAGACCACATGCTGTCATTTAAAACATATCTCCATAAAATCAAGAGGATAGAAATTTTGCAGGCTACCTTTGCTGACCACAAGGCTCTGAAATTAGATGTGAACTACAAAGAGACACAAAAGAAGAATTTTAACACCTGGAAAGTAAACAGCCTACTACTGAACAAGCACTGGGTCTGAGATGAAATCAAAGAGGAAATTAAAACTTTCCTGGAAACAAATGACAATGAAGACACAATTAGAATTTATGGGACAGAGCAAAAGCAGTACTGAGAGGAAATTTTATAGCTTTGCAAGCATACATCAAGAAAGAAAAAGGGCATACCTGAATAGCTTAATAACACAGCTTATAAATTAGGAAATGACTAACAAAAGAAACCAACAATAGGTAGACAGAAGGAAATAACAACGTATAGAGTATAAATCAATGCAGTGGAAACCAAAAAAAAAAACTATCTGAAAGATCAACAAAAGCAGAAGTTGGTTCTTTGAAAAAATAAACAAGACTGATAGAGCACTGGCAAAACTCACAAAGAAAGAGAGAAACTTGATAACCTTTATTAGAAATGAAAAGGGGGAGATCACTACAGATATTGCAGAGATTCAAATGGTAATCAGATACTACTTTAAGGAACTCTATGCCACTAAACATGAGAACCTGGAAGAAATGAATAAATTATTGGACTCTTACAACCATCCACAGTTGAATAAGGAAGATGTTGCATATCTGAACACCCCCATCACTATTGAGGAAATTAAAACAGTAATCAAATGTCTGCCCCAAAACAAAAGCCCAGGCCCATATGGATTCACTAATGAATTCTTTCAAAATATTTCTTTTTTTATTATTTTATGAAGACAAAGATGCAAAGAAAGAGGACAAGGTAAAGTTACAGTGGGAAGACAACCACCCATAAACAGAATTCTCAAAAGAAATCCCCTTGCTGACACCTTAATTTTGAACTTTCAGCTAAAAAACATTAAGAAAAATAAAACAAAACACATGCACAGTTACTTTGTCCCTTTAGTACCCAGATTGTAGTACATTATAACATTGCTTATCAGTACACAAAGCAATCTAAAGCCACAAAATTTATGTAATTTCTTTAACATTGAAGGCATAGTATTGCTGACACAATTGATCATAATACATTATTTCATGAAGAACAAAATCTTTTACAGTTCCATGCACATGCATATTAATTTAAGTTAACCTCAAATGCAAAGTTATTAAAAATAGAAAGACTAGAAGGATGAGTCAGTGTTAGACAGTGTTAGAATGGCAATTGTTCTTTGCATAGGCCCAGCAAAATATAGGGGACATGGAAAGGAAATGCCTTGGCCTAAATACAAGGAGACCTTACCCCTGAAGTTTTCTAGCATAAGACCAACTCTAGGCACCAGGCATACTAGGTTGTTCAACACAAGTCATTGTCTGTAGTGCCATTTTTTCACAGTCACTGTTGCTGGTGTCAGGTTTCTGTAGTTAAAGATCATGGAATTTGTCCATAACCTACATCAAAGTCAGAATGATGTGAAGTGTCCTTTAGTTTCACCTCAAAATTAGAGGGTAATGCAGAGAACTCAGTCTTGAAAGCAGGTCGTTATTGTTGTCTTCTGGGTGTTAAGGGAAGTCTCTTTTGAGTAGGTCTATGCCATAGTAGTGGTAGGGTCTTCCCTGGTAGAGGATTGCTTTCAGGTGATGTTAAACACAACCATGGTTGTTTCGTAAATGGCAAGTCTGGTTCATGGGTGAATGGTCAATGGCCATTCTTCTGAGGCCTAAGCCAGGTCATTATGACAATGTTCAGGGTGTAAGGTCCCACTACATTACAAGAATTGTGTGTTCCCATCTCTATTAGATAAGAACATGTTTGTATTTGTAGTATTTTCCCATTTTAATGTGCCTATGCAAAGAAAGAACAATGCCACATGGCGTGATTGGTGCCTATGGGGATGCTAGAACAAGTCTAACAATCCTCTTGACTTGGTTCTAACGTAAACTTTAAATTTAGGGACACTTCCACCAGAATTCCTTATTGAACAGATCACAAACATAAGACAGACAAAATAAATACATAGAGGGGAAGTTTTGAAATAGTTGGGTGGGGTGTTAAATTCAGTGCATCACTTTGGTCTGTGATTTGGCCTATATGGTGCTGAAGGTAAAAAGGGTGAATGGGGGAATGAAGGACTAGAAATGAGCTTTGTAGGGCAGTGGCAAGGGCAGAATACAAGATGGATATTCTGCATATGTAAAATATATGCATAGAATACTATCCATATATATTGTATGCATGGAGACACTAACCCCCACCCAGTTTTGAAAATGGAGACCTATGAGAAAAAATTTCCAGTGACTGCCCCAACGCAACTCAGTGCAACATCTGGGACGGCACCCAGGGAAGGCCTGGAGTCCAGGGGAGAAAGAAGGGGGTGGCGGGAAGCCTGCCAAGCCTCCCAGCACCTGCCAAGTTAGGGAGAAGGTCATCGGCCTGGGGCCTCCCCAAACCCCATGCCTGGCAAGAGCTAGCCTCCAGAACCAAAAAGAATTTGGTAGATAACCAGAAGCCAGACATCTGCCCTCCCTCCTCCCCATACCCCTCCCCCCTAGTGTAGGGAGGGGAGGAGCCTGGGGACCCCTATAGAGTCCACCTGGCACCCACCTTTCTGGCCACCTGGGCTGGCACCCAGGCAAGGCCTGGAGTCCAGGGGAGTCTTTCAAACCTTTCAAGAGGAACTAATACCAATACTTTCCAGGCTCTTTCAGGAAATCGAAAAAACAGGAATACTTCCAAATAGTTTTTATGAAGCTAACATCACCTTGATTCCAAAACCGGACAGAGATGATGCCAAAGAAAAAGAAAATTACAGACCAATATCCCTGATGAACACAGATGCAAAGATCCTCAACAAAATCCTGGCACATAGGATGCAATGATTCATCAAGTTGGTCATTCACGATGATCAAGTAGATTTCATTCCAGTAATGCAAGGATGGTTTAACACCTATAAATCTATCAACAGAATGCACAATATAAAAAAACAAGAAAAATAAAAACTACATTAAAATCAGTAGATGCAGAGAGAGCATTTGGTAACACCCATCCTTGATAAAAAACAAAAAAACTCTCAGCAACATGGGAATCAAAGGAACTTTCCTCAATATAGTTAAGGCCATCTACCACAAACCAATGGCAAATATTATCCTCAATGGAGAAAAACTAAAAGCCTTTCCTCTAAATTCTGGTACAAGACAAGGCTGTCCTCTCTCACCACTCCTATTCAATATAGTACTGGAAGTACTTGCTATAGAGATTATGCAAGGAAAAGATATCAAGGGCATCCAGATAGGAAAGGAAAAAGTGAAGTTCTTACTATTTGCAGATGACATGATACTCTACTTAGAAAACCCTAAATACTCTACCAAAAAGCTTCTAGAAACAATAAACTCATATAGCATTGTGGCAGGCTACAAAACTAACACACAAAAGTTAATGGGCTTTATATACACCAATAATGATAGAGAATAAATGAATGTTAAGAAAACAACCCCATTCACAGTAGTATCACACAAACTCAAATATCTTGTTGTCAACTTGACTGAAGACATGAAGGACCTATACAAAGAAAACTATAAAACCCTGCTTCAAGAAATAAGAGAGGATGTGGAAATGGAAACACATACCCTGCTCATGGATTGGCAGGATTAAAATCATTAAAATGGCAATACTTCCCAAAGCATTGTACAGATTTAATGAGATTCCTTTAAAGATACCCATGACATTCTTCAAAGAAACGGATCAAACACTTTGATAAACACAATAAACACACTCAAATAGCTAAAGCAATCCGTAGGAAAAGAACTTTACAAGGAAAATGTTGTGTATGTAAATATTTTGGGGGATTACTATGTTGCTCACCCTAATCTGTGCCCTACCCTAGGGTGTGACCTGGCATTCTGCCCCCACCCTAGGGTAGGACCTGATTCTGCTTCCACCATTGGTTGGTATCTGATCCCACCATTGGGTGGGACCTGACTCTGGACTATAAGAGCAAGGGTCTGTGGAAGGCGGGGGCTTTTTTGCTGGCTGGAACTGAAGCTGAGTCTTTGGACTTCAGTTTTGTCCATCCGAATAAAGCAAATATTTCCACGAGCCTGACTGTCTGCGAGCTGTTTACCCGCCGTTTCACCTCAGAACCGTGGGCTAGCCAGGGTGGCAGACACGTGCTCCGAGCTGGAAGAAAAGGGCCTCATTCTCCATCCCTCCATCAGTCAACCTCTTCAGGGGCAGTCCTGCTACATAATGGCGCCCGCACAGGGACCTGAACCCTGGACCCTCAGAACTGTAAGTGAAATATTTCATTGGAAATTTCCTATGCTGACCATCAGATGGTTTCTGTGGTTAGTCATGTGGATTTTACCACCCTTAGTCTTACGCATTGGTGCTCTAGTATACAAGTGGATCATTCCATTTTGTTTAAAACTAATTGGTTTTGATCTAAGGACAATCACTGCAGTTGGATGGTTGTGGTCTATATTTCAAATGAAAAGTGTAGTGTCTCTAGCCATCATAGTTTGTGGAATTTCTGTGTTGACTAACGTTATTATTATGAGCATAGTTATTTGCTGTTATTTCTATTTAGGAAATAGAAAGTGTAGAAATGGTGAGGCTAAAACCAGTATAGATAATAAGGAAATTTATCTGACGAAAACTCAGACCAAGGTGCAGGCTGACGAATCCAGCCCCACCATCAACAATATAGAAATTTTTGCTGGAAGAAAAACAACTCAGAATGTTAAGCCTGATTCTAGTGAATTGCTTGACAGTAGTGACTCAGATAATGATCTACCTCCAGTGCTAACTCCACGAAGTATGCCTCCTTCTAGTCACAAAATTGAATCGCAGAGCAGAGCAGATTCAAAAAATGAACCACATGCTCGGTCTCAGAGCTCTATTCAGAGTAATTTTGCTAATCAGGCCTTATCCCCTATAGACGGGGTAAATGTTTCTAACTATGTACCCTATCAGATGGAAGAATTAGATCGGTTTAAAAGATCATGTAAAGAAAATGGGCCAAAATCGCCATACACTGTGGAGTTATTAAGACTTTGGAGTCATAACTCATCTTGGACTTTGTATGATTTTAAAAGAATCGCTGAAATATGCCTGTCGTCTAAACAGCGAACTGAATGGGAAATGTACTATTCAGAAGGCGTAAAAGCTAAATTATATAGTCCGGATGGTATGAAAAAGCAAGTGGCAGGTGTTACTCTATCGTATGAATTATTAATGGCAGAAAATCAATTTGCAAATATTCAGACACAAGCAGCTTTACCTAAGGAAATCTTAAATTTAATCAGGGAGATTGCATTGTCAGCATGGGAAAAAATTGATTCTAACAGCATTGGTAGAGGAAACTTTTTAAAAATCACCCAAGGCCCTTATGAGTCATTTGCAGAGTTTGTAGGTAAGATTAAAGATGCTCTGAAGTTACAAGTCGAAGATGAGGAGATAAGAAACTTCCTAGTAAAATCTGTGGCCTATCATAATGCAAATTCAGCCTGTAGATTAGTATTGAATACATTAAATGAAAAGTCAGATCTGAATGATTACCTTTATGCCTGCCGGAATGTCTATGTGGAACCCCAACCCCCAACCCACTCAGACTCAGTACAAACCTTCCCAGTTACCAAGGGAACAATGTCTTACTCCCCTCGGGGACAGAACACTTTCCGGAAACCAGGTCTTTGCCCAAAATGCAAATGGGGTCGCCACTGGGCAAAAGATTGCAGATCCAGAAACCTCATTAATAATAACCTAAGTAGAGGTTTTAACACAGTCCCCAGGAGGCAAATCACCTGCTACCATTGTGGAAAACAGGGACATATCAAAAGAAATTGTCGTCTCCTTATAAATTCAGCTCCCCAAGAACACACATACAAGATGCAGGGAAACGCCTACAGGGCCTCCCCCCAGGCCCTTCCAAATCAGGGGCAAAGTTCACAGACAATAATCCTTCCAAGCCCAGCCCAAGAAAATTCATCACGATAAGGGAATTAATCCACTCTACTTCAGGGAGTGCCGGATTGGATATATTATGCCCAGAGGACATTACAATTTACCCAGGAGCATGCCCTTACATGTTAGAAACTGGCATTGTAGGCCCGCCACCCCCAGATACCATGGGTTTGATTCTTGGCAGAAGTTCCCTCAACATAAAGGGTATATCAGTAATCACTGGTGTCATTGACTCAGATTCCATGGGAGAAATCATTGTAGTTATTACTGTACCAGTTACATGGACCTTTAAAAAAGGAGAAGCGATTGCCCAGATAGTAATAGTGCCTTATGTCAAATTTGGGACTTCAGATAAGACTAGAATTGGAGGTTTTGGAAGCACAGATCCGGGTGCTGCTCAAAACCCAATCGTGGCTCTGGTTACTAAATGTAAAGATGAACACCCAATGATCAAACTTCACTTGGAAGGCAAACCCTTTGATGGAATGATAGATACGGGTGCTCAGGTTACCATAATTTCTGATAAAGAATGGCCAGAAAATTGGCCTCTTCAGGAAATCCCGTATTCCCTAGAAGGAATAGGAGGCCTGAGTTCCTGTCTGTTGAGTACGAGGACTATACTATTTTACGGCCCAGAAAATCAAAAAGCAATAATCAGACCTCACGTGGGCCCATTTTCACCATCCCTGTGGGGCCGTGACCTACACAAACAGTGGAAAGCAGAATTCCACATCCCATTAGCTCCAGAAGAGCCCGAACCTTCTTTTGATTTAAAAACCCAAAATTTTTAGTGGGGGCCACTACCGTAAAAACACCAGCACCAATAAAAATAAAATGGAAATCTGATGAACCAATTTGGACAGGTCAGTGGCCCCTTAAAACTGATAAATTAAAGGTGCTGACAGAATTAGTGGAGGAACAGCTAAGTTTAGGACATATTGAACCATCTTTTTCTCAATGGAATTCACCTATATTCACTATAAAAAAGAAATCCGGTAAATGGAGACTTTTGATGGATCTTAGAGCTATAAATTTATCCATGATACCTATGGGCAAATTGCAGACTGGTTTACCATCACCTGTAGTTATTCCAAAGGAATGGCCACTAATTATAATTGATCTGAAAGACTGCTTCTACCATATTCCTATCCACCCAGATGATAAAAAACGTTTTGCATTCTCAGTTCCTTCTCTCAATAATACCCATCCCTGCAGACGTTTCCAATGGACTGTTCTCCCCCAAGGCATGCTGAATTCCCCAACCATGTGTCAGTTTTTTGTAGATAAGGTTTTGAGCCCTGCTCGTGAAAAATTTCCTCAAGCCATGATATTTCATTATACAGATGATATCTTGCTCACAATGAACAACGAAACAGATTTACAGGAATTATACTCTTATGTTACTGACTGTTTACAAACATCAGGACTGAAAATAGCTTTAGAAAAAATACAGATAATGCCACCGTATCAATATTTGGGTTTTATTTTGGACCGGACGTCTATACGTCCACAAAAATTTTCTATCAAAAAAGAAAACCTCAGAACGCTTAATGATTTTCAGAGACTTTTAGGTGACGTAAATTGGCTCCGCCCTGCACTAGGAATCCCGAATGCAGAGTTATCTAATCTGTTTAAAACGTTGGAGGGTGATCCTGCTTTAGATAGCCCGAGAAATTTAACAACAGCTGCAAAAAATGAATTGGACATCTTCTTGAGCAGATTACAAAAATCGTTTCTCTCAAGATTCATCCCAGGAGAAAAGGTATTACTGTTAATCTTCCCTACTATAGAAACCCCCACAGGGGCCTTGATGCAACAGTCAGGACCTTTGGAATGGGTGTACTTACATAACAAACAACCTCGCTCAGTTGTCCCCTACTTGCAACTGATTTCAGAGATTATTATCAAGGCAAGACTCAGATCTATATCTTTACTAGGTTTTGACCCAGATATAATAGTTTTGCCAGTACCAAAAAAGGAAATTGAGTCAATATTGCCAATTAATGAATCTCTACAAAGGGCCCTCTCAGATTTCACAGGAGAAATATCCTCCCATTATCCAGCAGGAAAAATTTGGGACTTTTTAAAGAAAACTCCTCAATTTCACTCTCCCGTTCTACCTGTCAGACAGCATGGTTCCTCTACAATCATGCCTTCCCCACCCTGTAATGGCAAAGTGGCTGCCAGAGCTCTGCCTGTCGGGCCTGGTCCATTTCACCTTCCCTCTAGCTCTACCTGTTGGGTCTGCGATTTTGAACAAAGAATAAAAAATGCTGGCTTGGGGGCAGAAAAAAAGACACATGTGGGAGAGAAGCAGCAAGGAAGCATAGGGAGAAGGAGCAAGGGGGATAGACAGAGCTCCTGAGAGAAAAACATGAGTTAGGCAGTCATGGTGTAGTGTCTCATGGCAGAGAAAAGCCAATAGGGAATAAAACTAGCTGACTACAATGAAATTTTAACTGACTGCTTGTGAGTTGTTTCTCTGCCATTATCCTGTTTTTAGACCACCTGCCTGAGGGGCTAGAGACACAGTGCCTGGGAAGGCCTCACCTAACACGTGGAATTAAATTTTATTTTTAAACAACACTCAGGGGTTACTACTGGATCTGCATTTACAAGTCACTCCTGTGGTACTCTGGGGACAATGTATAATTCTGTTATCACACTCAGGTCTGCCACTTCTCAGTGCCACTTTAAATGCCCTTTCCACTCTACTATTGCTCAAGCCTCAGTGATCTCATTTCTCAAGGACATTGATCCCTCAGAGTTAACTCAGCCCTTTAAGAATTATAACATCAAAACTGTCACCACCACTTCAAATTGGCAGCCAAGTGTGGAGAGAGCCACCATGATTTGATGATTTGAGGGTCTCCCTGGAAGACATGTGATGTCCAGAGAGCAGAGGAGCAGGGTCTGTGTGTAGGTAAGAGGTGCTCCCAGCAGAGCACCTGTGGACAGGGGCCCTCTGTGGGGATTTGGAAGACTGGTGTGTAAGGCTGGACTGTAAGGCATGTAGGATAATTCATAATTTGATTCTGTGATACTTCTTGGATAAAGGCCTAAACCCAGTATGGTCGATTATTTCATTGCTTTCCGGCTGTTTAATTACAAAAGTAATGTATAATGTATAACATAAAGAAAACAGTATTTTTTAACAGTGATTGTGATAATGTTATGCTGGAGAATTTACTTGCAAATTGCAATAAGAAAGGACAAAAATTTATATAATTGATTTATTTAAAAACATCACTTTCAGCCCTTCTGATGCCACTCCACTTGTAAACCAAACAAGACCAAACAAAAACTTATGGCAAATGCCACTCTTTCAGCTTGACCTGTGCCAATGACTATCCAGAAGTAACAAATAAATCAATT
Organism: Suncus etruscus; assembly: GCF_024139225.1. Taxonomy (NCBI): domain Eukaryota; kingdom Metazoa; phylum Chordata; class Mammalia; order Eulipotyphla; family Soricidae; genus Suncus; species Suncus etruscus. Next base: position 7,706,436 of record NC_064853.1, read on the forward strand.
TTTTTTTTGGTTTTTGGGTCACACCCGGCAGTGCTCAGGGGTTATTCCTGGCTCCAGGCTCAGAAATTGCTCCTAGCAGGCACGGGGGACCATATGGGGTGCCGGGATTCGCACTGATGACCTCCTGCATGAAAGGCAAACGCCTTACCTCCATGCTATCTCTCCGGCCCCAAATAAATCAATTTTAATGGAAGATGTTGCACAGGAGAATTCCACAGAGCCAATATAAACACAAGAGAGAAGAATTTACCTTGTTGAAACTAAGGCTCAGTATCAAACCAAATCAAAGCCAGAAAACATGGTTAACACAACTGGTGGTATCTAAAGAAACACTCATCACTCAGGCATGACACAAAGTCTAAAAATATTTCCCTAGAGTGAGATCAGAATCTAGTATATCAAGACCCTGTGAACTGCCTTCATATTAAGGGCTAAAAATTAATTCATTGGAGAACTTTAAGAAAGCTTGTGCTACCTATAACCAACTTCCCCATATTGTACAAAAATACAAAAATCCCTTCCTCACACCTATATGCATTGCAGTGCTATTTACTAGAAACAACCAATATGCCCTTCAACAGTTGAATGGCTAAAGAAACTGTAGTACATATTCACAATGGAATATTATGCAGCCATTAGAAGAGATAAAGTCATGAAATTTTCCTATACATAGATGGACATGAAAACTATTATGCTGAATGAAATAAATCAGAGGGCGAGAGATAGACACAAAATAGTCTTACTCATCTATGGTGTTCTTTGGACCACACTCAGTGACATTCAGGGGTTACTCCTGGCTATGAGCTCAGAAATTGTTCCTGGCTTGGGGACTATATGAGACACTGGGGATAGAACTGAGGTCCATCTTTGGTCAGCCACGTGCAAGCAAATGTGTCCTGGCCTGCAGGACAATTATTCATGGGTGTAGAGGGGGTCCAGCCTGAAAAGAGAATGGGAGAAAAGAAGGGAACCAAGCAAATGAAGACTTGTCAAAGTTTGTTTATTGAACTGGGCAGGTCTCTTTTAAAGCACGCTTTTACTGGGGGAGAAGAGAAGGCAGGATGAAATAGCCTGCACTACAGAGGTCATCTTGTGGGTAATCTATACATGCCATCTTTACATAAGGAGCACAGGAACATCTCAAGGTTAGTGAAGTTTCAAGGATGTCACAAGCTTCCTGGAATGATTGACTGATAGGACACTGTGGTATTTCTTTGGGCTCTGGGGCTAGCCAATGCCTTAGGTTATGTACTCTGGCCACACAAGACTGATTTGTCCTACTGCATTCCATTTTAGGGCATGTCCCCCCTCTGGGTGTAAAAGAAAAGGTGGGTGGAGAGCTTGTCTTAGGCTACTTGATGGGCTTCCAGGGTCAGCACTCAAAACAATGAAATAATTTCATTAATTATATGCGGGAATGTGACTCTGACTCCTGGCACCAAACTATTCCTGTCTTTGGCAGCTCCACAGCCGGGACCACAAGGATGGTCTGATTAGCTTTTCAAGCTGTAGGGCATCCTGTGGAAGTGGCCCTTCAGGGCTTAAAAGCCCAACAGAAGCAGGGTCAATAAAGTCAGCGTCCAGAGGCTCTGACACCTCCAAACATTGGTAATGGACAGCTATTGTCTTTTTGGTGGCAGAGTCAACCTGAGTTTTAACAAAATACGTTAAGTTACAAAATGCCCAAGGGCCAAAAGAAATATGCAACAAAAATTCTATGAAAAGTCCCAGCAGAGTGGATATCCAACAGAGTGGATAGCCACGGAGAGGTGGAAAACCAATTTTGGTACTAGGACTCACTCTGTTCTCTTTGCCTCTTTCTGTTTCCTCTAGTCTTTGCTGTCATCAACCAATTATTAATTATTATTAATGCTGTCATCAACCAATCTTAATTATCCTTAAAAAAGCAACATACTTCCTTTAAGGCAGCACAAACTCCTCCCTCCTTCAAAAAGGCGAAGTCCAAACCGTGGCGATTTTGCTGTACATCTTCAGCAAGAGAGCCGATAGTTTCAATGATATATTTTAAACCTTCCTCCAGTTCCTTGACATCTCTATTAATAGCATGCGTAAGATGATTAAAATGACTTTGTGAAGTGATTAAAGAAGCAATACCAGTTCCCACTCCAGCAAAACTCAAACCCAAAACAGCAGCAAGGGTAATAGCAGTGATATGTTCACGCTTATGTCTAAACATAGTAATCTTCTTATCCCAAAGCAAATAATCAACAGGTCTAATGGTTAATCTAGGCATTAACAAGACTAAAACATAATAGTCATGATAAGCAAGAAACGTTTCAGTACCAATATGGGGAGAAAGTCCAGTGGAGCAAGCAAAGTAAGTGGAGTTGGGGGCTTGAATAAAGACGGAAGAGTTGGTAACAACAATGGTTTGGTTGCAAATGTCTATCAAGTGGACGGGGGGGGGGCACATATGCAGTCAGAGTAAGCAAAGTCCCACATCCATGACCTGACTCAAAGTTATGCCTTGATGCATTTCAGCAGGGTCGTTGGTAGCAGTGGGTGTGTCAAAGGTGGCGATTCCTTCCTAGAAGGGCTGCCGGGCAGAGTATCAAGTCCAGCATTCTCCTTAGGCAGAGTCAGTCAGAAACAGGTCTGGCAGAAATGGTGGGTTGAAGGACTGGGACGGTGGGTGACTCAGGGGTGGCAGGCTCTTCTGAGGTGGATGAAAACACAACTGCAGGGGTCTATAAGAAAACGGCTTGGCAGGAGGCAAAATGGTTATAGGTTTGGGAGGGAGTGAGGCCACGGGGTGTAGCATAACAGTGGGGCCTATAGCTACAGAGGCATACCTGGGAGATTTTATTTACAAAAAATTTTTTTCATAAATTTAACTTTTTTTAAATCATGACCATATTCACAAAGCTCCTTGTGATACATTTATTAATATTCTTGGCAGCATTTAATAATTCTTCATATAGAAAATAGGAGTTTACTTAGTCTTCTGGCCTTGGTTTACAGGCAAAAGACACCAGCAATTTATAGTACACAAATGAATTTTGAATACCAGGGGGAATGCTCACTAACTTTTGTCAGGCTTTAGACTTTAAAGAATTTTATAATTAATAATCGCCAATCTTTCAAAAACTTTTAAACTGAACCTTAATAATTCTTCTTAAACTTCTTAGTTATTTTCTTAAATCTTGATGCTTCTCTCTCTAGCCACATGTCCATATTTTTCTGGCCTTGACTAACATATGGCAGAAAAGCTGGGTGATTGCAAAGTCCAGAAATTCTCCAGGGAAAATTTATCCCCAATGGCCATTGAGAAATCTGGAGTTTACAATCTCCTACACCCTCTGCCATGTTCCCAGAAGGACAAAGCCAGCCAGCTTAACACATAATTGCTTTTCTTTCTTTCTTTCTTTCTTTTTCTTTTTTCTTTCTTTTTCTTTTTCTTTCTTTCTTTTTCTTTCTTTCTTTCTTTCTTTCTTTCTTTCTTTCTTTCTTTCTTCTTTCTTTCTTTCTTTCTTTCTTTCTTTCTTTCTTTTTTTCTTTCTTTCTTTCTTTCTTTCTTTCTTTCTTTCTTTCTTTCTTTCTCTTTTCTTTCTTTCTTTCTTTTCTTTTCTTTCTTTCTTTCTTTCTTTCTTTTCTTTCTTTCTTCTATCTTTTTTTTCTTTCTTTCTTCTTTCTTTCTTTCTTTCTTTCTTTCTTTCTTTCTTTCTTTCTTTCTTTCTTTCTTTCTTCTTTCTTTCTTTCTTTTTCTTTCTTTCTTTCTTTCTTCTTTCTTTCCTTCTTTCTTCTTTCTTTCTTTCATTTTATTTCTTTCTTCTTTTTCTTTCTTTCTTTCTTTCTTTCTTTCTTTCTTTTTTCTTTCTTTCTTTCTTTCTTTCTTTCTTTCTTTCTTTCTTCTTTCTTTCATTCATTCTTTCTTTTCTTTCTTTCTTTCTTTCTTTCTTTCTTTCTTTCTTTTTTCTTTCTTTCTTTCTTTCTTTTCTTTCTTTTCTTTCTTCTTTCTTTCTTTCTTTCTTTCTTTCTTTCTTCTTTCTTTCTTTCTTTTCTTTCTTTTCTTCTTTCTTTCTTTCTTTCTTTCTTTTTATCTTCTTCTTTCTTTTTTTCTTTCTTTCTTTCTTTTTCTTTCTTTCTTTCTTTTTCCTTTCTTTTTTTTTGGTGGTGGTGGTGTGGTGGTGGTGGTGGGTGGGTGGTGGTGGAACACATAATTTTTTTAACATAATTTTTATTTTGATCATAGTGGCTTACATATTGTACAATAATATTTTAGGTACATATTTACATAAAATCAGGGGATTCCCATCACCGTTTGTCTTCCCTACTCCTCCGTTTTTGTCCTACCTCCTATGTCCTCTTCCCTCACCCCCAGGGCTGCTAGAAATGTGTTCCCCTCTGTACCTTTCCTATTATTTCATAGTCTTACACCTGTTTGGGTCCTGATGCCTCCTTTTTCCCCCTCTAATTGGGGGGCAGGACTAGCTAGTTCAAGTTATGTGGTTTTGTTTGAAGAGGAGAAAAATAATAAACTGGGGTAAAAGTCTAATACTCCGGAAATAAGCAGAATTCTTCTAGAGGCTCTCGTCATCAGTTTGAGAGACGAAGGAGAAAAAGGTGAAACACTCCACCCCTACGAATGAAGTGTCAAATATCTATTAAGAGTTCCAACAATAACGCTAAGCACCACAAAAACAAAACAAAACAAGCAAACAACCAAAACAAACAAACAAACAAAAAAAAACAAGAAAACATCGTGGTCTTGAGATAGGCACCATGGCAGAGCCCATGAAGAGGGAAAAGAAGGGGCCAGAGAGATCACATGGAGGCAAGGCGTCTGCCTTTCATGCAGGAGGTCATCAGCTCAAATCTCAGTGCCCCACATGGTCCCTCGTGCCCGCCAGGAGCAATCTCTGAGCCCAGAGCCAGGCATAATCCCTGAGCACTGCTGGGTGCCGCCCAGAAATCTGAAAAAAAAAAAAAAGAGAAAAAAAGATAAATGGTGGCAATAACTTCAATAACCACACTAAAACAAAGAAATCGACCAAAAATAGCTAGGTAAATAAAAATAATAATAATAGTAGTACATGAAGATAAAAAGTAATATATGAAAATAAACAATGTTTTTTTTCCCTCCTGCCCAGGCACAGTAAATATTGGGGTCATTTGAAAAGGGATTCACATGGCCTAAGAGATATGGGGTTTCTCCGCCCTTGGAGTATATTGTCATGGGATCAACTATAGACTCTGTTCATGATCCTTTATTCTCCCGGTGGTGCATTTGTGGTGTTTGGGAGGCTTCTGCTCCATCCTGGGTGATACAGTGAGACCTCTGTATCTAGAGATCTAAGTATCTGCACAGTTACAGGGATGGGACTTATGATGAAGTCAGTCTTTGCGGTTGTAGAAGTTCTGTTCCCTCAGTGTCACTCCAGTCCATCTTCTGTGGTTGGTGGTCTTGGTCTTGGCACTAACCCTGGGATGGCACCTAGGATAACGCCTTTCCTTGCATTTCCAGAAGCCCCATTCCATTACAGTTGTCTCTGCCAGACCTTTGGAACTGGGGATCATGGTTATTGTGCAGGTCGTAGCTCAAACCCTAGGCTAGGGCTTTTTTATTGGTCCCAAGATATATACAGTCTGGTCATGATTCTAGCAGCCAGTCCTCTGTAAATCACGTTCTTGGCTTCTGGACCTACCAGTGGGTGACAAGTCTTCTGATTTTGTCTTATCGGTGGCTGGTAGGGCAAGATAACCTGCTCTTAAATCAAGTTGTTCCCCTTTTCCTCGGTGTCAGGATATCGTATTAGAACTGGCACTTGTTGGTGTTCAGCAGTAATAAGGTTGTTCCGGATGGGGTTTGTTACCTGCAGCTGTTGTGAAGGACTGTGCCATTTCTGTGACTGGGATCCAGGGTTCAAGGTTGGATGGATGGGATCTAATCTCCTGAGGTCTAAGTTGATTCCACATGACGTATTTTCAAGGTAGGAGTTATCCCTGTATTGTAAACAACTATGAGTTTCTATCTCTAGTAGATGAAAGCTCTTTTTTATGTGAAAGCTTTCCCCCCTTTTTTTAGTGTGCCTTTGCAGAGAGAAATGGTGCTGCGTTATATTGTTGGTGCACTTGGAGGTGGACAGAGAGGAAAACAAAAACAGGTCACATACCCAAAAAAGATTAAAAAAAATAGGATTAAAAACGTATGTGATCACATATGTATATGTGGACCAGAAAATTAAAAAATGAATTAACGGAGTATTTAAAGGACCAAAGAGGTGCAAAAGACTACCTTACATTTGGGGAAAGGCAGGTAAAGAGGAGGTGTAATACAGGTCTTATGTTTATGTTGGGAGTATAGGTTTTCCCGTTGTCTTTTGGGTTTTTCTTGTAGTGTGTGGGTTCCCAGGCACCTTTCCATCACACCCCCTGACCTTCTTCAGATTGGTGAAAGATTTGCGACAGGGAGGTCTTGGGAGGAGTTCTTGTATTGGGGCTACTTTTGGAACTAAGTCCGGTTTCAAGTAACAGTCCTCCTTAGGGGGAGATGGTAGGGAGGGCCGCGCAGCATGGGTCCGCAGGGGAGTTAGTTGCCTTTTCTTGCAGGAGACGAAGTGTGGGTTTGACTGGGTGTCTCTTCGTTTGGGTACTGGGTACTGGTTCATTGGGATAGGAGGTCAATCTTGATGCCTAATAGATTATAAGGACTGAGGGTGAAGAGTGTTAATACAGTGGGAATATGGATGGGAATGAGGAATGAGGGGGTAGTTGGATTTCCAAAGGGGGGAAAGGGGAAGGTATATGGGAGGGGTAGGAAGGAGAAAAGAGAAATACATTAGAAAGGAAGGGAAAAGAGGAAAGAAAAAAAAGTAGAGAGGAGAGTAGAGAAGAAATGATAAAAAAGGAAAGTAGTGAGAAGAGAGGAGAGAATAGCAAGGGAATGTTAGCTTGCTTGAGTGTGTTCGATGAGTATAGTCTGTAGTTTAAGTCTGTATGTCACGGGTACTGCTTCGGTGGTCTGACTGGCCACGTGCTTCGATTCCTAAAAGAAGGTATAACCTTGAAATAAAGTGTATGTTAAAGCGTTTTCTCAGGACCATCTCATAGTGCCAGCTAGGTATGGTATCTCGTGTGGTATCCTGAGCTGCCATCTTGGTTTGTCCACCCTTTGTATCCAAGGATGCCTGTGGACAGAAAAGCTGAGAGGTTATTTTAAATATAGTAAGATAAGGCATTAAAACATGATGTTATGGGATGATTCCATTGGAGTCAGTGATTTTCAGTGGTATCTTTACCTGTGATCCTGATTACGATCTCCAATGGATTATTGTGGGCCTTTGTCGTAGAAGGCTGATTACATACCTGTTCTTCCTATGCTGTTGTTTCTGGTGTTGCTGTTTTCTTTGTAGTATAATGCGGTCAAGAGTTTGCGTTGTTCCTTTTTTCATGTATTTTGGGCGCTGCACTCGAGTATATGTTGGCTATTACAGTGTTTGGAGTTTCTACCTTGTTAAACCCTATTATTTGATTGTTGAGTGTTAGTTGTGTATAAGATGTATGTTCTAGGTGCTTCAGAATAGTGCAATCATTCTGTGTTTATCTTTGGTCTTCTGACTTACTTTGTTTAACATAACATGTTCTAGATCCATCCATGTTGCTGCAAAGTCTGTGATTGTATCATTTCTGACTGCCA